>NC_051307.1:37395193-37698224 GCF_015220235.1 Choloepus didactylus
TTTTTGGAAATATTCAAGCTTCCTTTCTCCTGGTTGTCTACTTTTTTTTTTTTTCTGGCACCAGAGTTTAAGACTTTTAATTTGTCCCAAATCCACCGAAGAAAAATTCATGATAAAACATTCTGCTTTCCTTTACACAACCCCTCAACACAAAAAACTATCCATAGGAAAATATGACTTTGTACATGGGATGAAGCTTAACATAAATTCAAAACCTACAGATAAGGGTTAGCTCTATCACTGATCTATTTAAAAAGTTTATCAGAATATCCAGTCAAAAACCAACAGGGCATCTCCCTTGAAATGTTATCTATGTGGATTTCCAAATAGACTACAGGACTGTGTAATGTCTTGGAATGTCCTCAGAAGGCTCTGTCATTGATCAGGTAACAGAGTACAAACCCCAGAGTTCATCCTTTCAAATGAAAGCGGGATAGACAGACATGGACGGAAGAAACTATTCAAACTGCATCTTCTTTCCTCATGGCTTGTGGTCTCCTCCTCCTCTGCCTCCTTGAAAGCATTCTACACAAACTCATGTAAAAAATACAACATCCTCATATACCCCCCTACTGTTGACACTTCCCATTGGTGTGGTACATTTGTTATAACTGATGAAAGAATATTAAAATATTACTGTTAACTATAGTTCATAGTTTGCATTAGGAGTATTTTTTCCAAATAGTGCTATACATTTGTTATAGTTGATGAAAGATCATTCTCATATTTGTGCTGTTAACCATGGTCATTATCTACAATAGGGTTCACTGCATTATATGGTCCCATGTTTTATAACTTTCCTTCTAGTAATATACTTGACACAAAACTTCCTCTTTCTACCACATTCATAAACATAATTCAGAGCTGTTAATTACACTCACAATAATGTGCTGCTATTGCCACAAATCCCATGTTTGGATATTTCCAAACATTTATAGTCAACCTAATTAGAAATTCTGTACAAATTAAGTATTAGTTCCCCATTTTGTACCCCCATTCTATCTCCTGATAACCTATATTCTAGATTCTAATACTATGAGTTTCCTTATTACCATGAGCTCATATTAGTGAGATCATACAATATTTGTCCTTTTGTGTCTGGCTTATTTCATTCAACAGAATGTCCCCAAGGTTCATCTATGCTGCCACATGCATCAGGATGTCATTCCTTCTTACAGCTGAATAATATTCCATCATATGTATACACCACATTTTGTTTATCCATTCAATGGTTGATGGACACTTAGGTTGTTTCCATCTTCTGGCAATTGTGAATAATGCTGCTATGAACATAAGTGTGCAAATGTCTGCTCGCATCCCTGCTTTCAGTTCTTCTGGTTATATACCTAGTAATGAGATTACTGGATCATATGGCAATTCTGTTCTTAGCTTCCTGAGGAACAACCAAACTGTCTCCTATAGCAGCTACACCATTTTACAATCCTACCAGCAGTGAATGAGTTCCCATTTTTCCATATCCTCTCCAATACTTGGAGTTTTCTTTTTGTTATAATAGTGGCTATTCTACTAGCACATCTTTTCATGTGCTTTTTAGCCATTTGTATTTACTCTTTGGAAACATGTCCATTCAGGTCTTTTACCTATTTTAAAAATTGGGTTGTTTGTCTTTTTGTTGTTGAGTTGTACTATTTCCTTATACATTCTGGGTATTAAACCCTTATCGGATATGTAGTTTCCAAATATTTTCTCCCATTGAATAGGCTGCCTTTTCACTTTCTTGACAAAGTCTTTTGAAGCAAAAAAGTTTGTAATTTTGAGAAGATCCCATTTATCTGTTTTTTCTTTCATTGTTTGTGCTTTGCGTGTAAAGTCTAAGAAACCACTGCTACCACAAGATCTTGAAGATGTGGCCCTACAGTTTCTTCTAGGAAATTTATGATTTTGGCTCATATATTTAGGTCTTTGATCCATTTTGAGTTAATTTTTGTATAAGTTGTGTAAAGGTTTGGAGGCCTTATCAGACACCAGAAAAGTATACCCTTGATCTATTCCTTGGAGTATGAACCCACAGTAAGTAGGATCTTTTGTTGAGTAGGATCTTAAGTTAAGATGTGACCCACCTCAGTCAGGATGGGTCTCAATCCTCTTACAAGAGAGTGAAATTCAGGCAGAGAAAAAGGCACAGAAGCTGAGAGAGAAAGCCACAGGAACACAGAGGAAGCCACTGAAGCCAGAAGCTGGAAGCAGTGAGACCTGGAAGGAAAGGGAGAGACCCGCAGACACCACCATGTGTCTTGCCATCTGACAGAGGAGTCCAGGATTGCTGGCAGCTGGTCTTCAGGAGGAAGGTATCATCCTGATGATGCCTAGATTTGGACATTTTCATGGCCTCAGAACTGTAAGTTTGTAAACTAATAAATACCCATTGTTAAAAGCCAACCCATTTTATGGTATTTTGCATTTTGGCAGCCTAGTAAACTAAAACAAGGTGTGAGATAGGGGTAGAGGGGTCTTCTTTCATTCTTTTGGATATGGATATTCATTTCTCCAAACACCATTTATAAAAGAGAATATTCTGCCCCAGTTGAGTGGACTTGGCAGCCTTGTCAAATATCAATTGGCCATAGATGTGAGGGTCTATTTCAGAGTTCTCAATTTGATTCCATTGGTCAATATATCTATGTTTATCCCAGTACCATACAGTTTTGATCACTGTAGCTTTGTAATATGCTTTGAAGTCCAGAAATGTGAGTCCTCCAATTTCATTCTTCTTTTTTCAAGATGATTTTGGCTATTCAGGGCTCCTTACCCTTCCAAATAAATTTGATAATTGGTTTTTACATTTATGCAAAATAGGCTGTTGGAATTTTCATTGGGATTGTGTTGCATCTGTAAATCAATTTGGGTAGAATTGACATCTAAAATATTTACTCTTCCCAATCCATGAATACAGAATGTCCTTCCATTTATTTAAGTTGTCTTTGATTTCTTTTAGCAGTGTTTTGTAGTTTTCTGTGCACAAGTCCTTTACATCCTTGGTTAGATTTATTCCGAGATATTTGTAAATGGAAATTCTTGATTTTCTCCTCAGATTGCTCATTACTAGTGTATAGAAACACTACTGATTTTTGTTTGTTGGACTTGCACTCCACCATTTTGCTATTTGTTAGCTCTAGTAACTTCGTTGTAGATTTTTCGGGACTTTCTATATATAGGATCATGTCATCTGCAAATATTGAAAGTTTTACTTCTTCCCTTCCAATTTTGATGCCCTTTATTTCTTTTTCTTGCCTAGTTTCTCTAGCTAGAACTTCTAGCACAATGTTGAATAACAGTGGTAACAGTAGGCATCCTTGTCTTGTTTCAGATCTCAGAAGGAAAGCTTTCAGTCTTTCACCACTAAGTAGTGTTCCAGATTGCTAATGCTGCTATAGTGCAAAACACCAGAAATGGATTGGCTTTTATAAAAGGGGATTTATTTGGTTACACAGTTACAGTCTTAAGGCCGTAAAATATCCAAGGTAAGGTATCAACAATTGGATACCTTCACTGGAGGATGGCCGATGGCATCTGGAAAACCTCTGTTAGCTGGGAAGGCATGTGGCTGGTATCTGCTCTGGAGTTCTGGTTTCAAAATGGCTTTCTCCCATGATGTTCCTCTCTAGGTGTCTGCTTGCTCCTGGGTTGTGTTCTCCAAAATCTCTCTGTAAGCTTCAGCTCCTCCAAAATGTCACTCTCGGTTGCTCTGAGGTCCTTCTGTCTGTAAACTCCAGTGATCCAATTAATACCCACCCTGAATGGGTGGAGTAACCTTCATGGAAATTATCCTATCAAACTTTCACTCACAGTTGATTGAGTCACATCTCCTTGGAAACACTCAATCAAAGAATTCCAATCTAATTAACACTAATACACTTGTCCCCACAAATTGCATCAAAGAACATGGCGTTTTGGGGGGACAAAATCCATCAAACTGGCACAACTAGGATGTTAGCTGTGGGCTTTTCATAAAACCCTTTATTATGTTGAGGAAATTTCCTTCTATTTCTATTGTTCTAAAAGCTTTTATCAAGAATGAGTGCTGGATTTTGTCAAATGCCTTTTCTGCATCAACTGAGATCCTCATGTGGTTTTTCCCTTTTAATTTGTTAATTAAATTTAATTTGTGGTGTATTACATTAATTGATTATCTTGTGTTGAACCACCCTTGCATACCTGGGATAAAACCCACTTGATCATGGTGTATAGTGCATTTAATGAGACCTGTTTTGTGTCCCAACATGTGGTCTATCCTGGAGAATGATCCATGAACACTTGAGAGAATGTGTATCCTTCTGTTTGGGGGTGCAAGGTTCTGTATATGTCTGTTAGTTCTAGTTAATTTATCATATTATTCATGTTGTCCATTTCCTTATTGATCCTCTACCTAGATGTTCTAGCCATTGATGAGAATAGTGTTTTGAAGTCTGCAACTATTATTGTAGAATTTGCTATTTCTCCCGTTAGTGTTGCAAGTGTTTGCTTCATGTATTTTCAGGCACTCTGGCTAGGTACATAAATATTTATGACTGTTGTTTCATTTTGGTGGATTTCCCCTTCTATTAATAGTGTCCTTTCTTTCTTATAACAGTTTTGCATTTAAGTCTGTTTTGTCCTATATTAGTATAGCTACGCCTCCTTTTTTCTTGGTTACTGTTTGCATGGAATATCTTTTTACAATCTTTCACTTTCAACCTATTTGTGTTCTTGGGTATGAGGTACATTTCTAGTAGACAGCAAATAGATGGATAATACTTTTTTTTTTTTAACCATTCTGCCAATCTGTATCTTTTGATTGGGGAGTTTAATTCAGTAACATTCAATGTTATTACTGTGAAGACAGTACTTACTTCAGCCATTTTATCATTTAGTTTTTATGTCTTATCTGATTTTTGTCTTTCTTTTTCCCTTTTAGTTATACTTTCTGATAATCTTCATTTTGAGACTCTCCTCAAACCCTCTCTTGCCTGTATTTTCTTTTTTAGCTTGCAGAACTCTGCTTAGTATTTCTTATAGGATAGGTCTCTTGTTGAAATCTCTCAGTTTCTGTTTATCTGTTTATATTTTAAACTCACCCTCATTTTTGAAGGAAAGCTTTTCCAGAAAAAGACTTTTTGTCTGGCAATTTTCCTCTTCCAGTACCTTAAATGTATCACATCACCGCCTTCTCACCTCCATGGTTTCTGATGAGAAATCAGCACTTGAACTTATTGTGGTTCCCTTCTATGTGAGGAATCATTTTTTTTCTTGCTGCTTTCAGGATTCTCTTTTTATCTTTGGAATTTGACATTCTGATTAGTATGTGTCTCAGAGTAGGTCTATTAGGATTTATGTTTGGCATATGTTGTGCTTCCTTGAAATGTATATTTATGCCTTCCATTAGAGTTGGGAAATTTTCAGCTATTATTTCCTCAAATATTCTTTCTGCCCTTTCCCCTTCTTTTCTCCTTCTGGGATGCTCTTGATGCATATGCTTGTGTGCTTCATGCTGTCATCAATTCCCTGAGACCCTGCTCAATTTTTTCCATTCATTTCTCTATCTGTTCTTCTGTCTGTAAGATTTTGATTGTCCTGTCTCTAGTTTGCTGATTCTTTCTTCTCCCTGGTCAAATCTGCTGTTGCATGCCTCCAGTATATTTTAAATCTCTTTATTGTGCCTTTCATTCCCATAAGTTCTGTTACGTTTCTTTTCATACTTTCAAATTCTTCTTTATTCTCACCCAGTGTCTTCTTCTTATCCTTTACCTCTTTAGTCATACTTTCATTTATTTCCTTGAATTGATTTAGGAGATTTGTTTGAATAACTTTGATTAGTTGTTTCAAAATCTGTATCTTTCCAATGTTTTAATTTGTTCCTTTGTCTGGGCTGTATTTTCCTGTTTCATAATATTGCTTGTCATTTTTTTCTGATGTCTAGTCATCTGATTATCTTTACACATTTACTCTGAAGATCAGTTTCCCTTTCTTGCTAGGATTTTATTGTTGATTGCCTTTATGTTAAGGCTATTCTTTGATACTTGGTTCGACTTATTCCAGACATCAAGAATGTTTATCCAATCACATTTATTCAGCTCTTCTTCATATGCTTCTTGCCTTGGATATGTGGTACAATTTTTAAGATTGTACTATTTCTGCAATTGTTTAAATTCCAGGAGAAAGCTTCCTTTCCTCTGTTCCTTCTGAGGGTATCTTGATCTGTTCTGTTTGTTTTTGTTTTGTCTCTATAGTTTTTCTTTTTCTTTTTCTTTTCTTTTCTTTTTTTTTAAATCTCTTTTCATTGCCTCTAGCTGCTTTTGCCTGGAGGGTGAATTCTTGGAGGAGGTTCACCTTGGAGAAGACTTTTCCAAGTCATTATTTCCCAGCTAGAACAGGGCCAGGGGCCCATGAAGGGAGTGCAGACCAGTTCCAAAGGGCACTGCAGATAGGGTCAGGAAAGATGCCAAAAATCCTTTTTCATGGCTCCCTGAAGCTATGCTGTCCTCGCCTGCCCGGCAGATGACACTTTTCAGCAAACTGTTCCCCACAGTCCTAAGGAGACTCTGCATCTTTAAACTTCTACTGCCTTCTCCCTGTCATGGAGGGGTTGAAACAATGGCTATGGCTATTCCTGCCCAGGTTGGGTTAAAATAGTGGTTAAGAGCCAGGACCCAGTGATCTAAATTTGCTGATCAAAAGCCATGATAAGCATTTAGCTATGCTCTTGACCCCCTTCACCCTATTCTTAGGGAGGAGGGCTTCCACATTCCTTTCCATCTGTCACCCTGAGAGTGGAGGATGGGTGCTGGGAGCTGCCCCAGAACAAATAACTCCATAGTTTTTACCACTGTTTCTCAGTCTCTTTGTCCTGATTTTTCTCTGATGCTGTATAGTGCTCCCTTGATGTCTGGAGCCCCAGAAGAGTAGCTTCAGACAGTTTCTGCCTGTGCGCTAGCTGATTTTGGAGGAGGAGGAAGTCCTGGCTTTCCCTACTCCACCGTCTTCCCTGGAAGTGCCCTCCCTGGTTATCTACCTTTTCTTTTTTTTTTTTTTTTTAAGCAAGCCTCAAGATCAAGGGCTTGGCTTATTAAGTAGGGGGTTCCTAATTTTACATAATATGTATTCTGTCCAAGGTAAGCAATCAGTATTGTTAGGTTTAGGCCTGGGCCCTCACCACACCCCCGCCCTTAGGAATTTTGCCATAGAGCCACTGTCCCTCCCGGCCTTAGGAACCCTGCGGTCTGCAATAAGCCATGGCCCCCACCCTTAGCAATCCTGAACGTTTAAAATTTTAAGCTTTCCCACTTCCAAGCCCCTGGTCTCAAACCAGCCAATGGAAATTTGCCAACTACCCTCTTTGCCAAAAGTAGCCACTGAAAGACTGCAAACCTAACCCTGCCAGCCTCCTCTTCCCTGGACAAAGAACTTCAAAACTTCCCGCTAATCATCCTTTGTAAGTCCTACTGTTCCCTTGGCTGGGGGCTGTCACCATCTTTGGCTTCAGCCCACCTGTGCAAGACCCGACAATAAAACTCCTTTTGATCAAGTTTGCATCTCTTCTCTTCTCTATTGAAAAACCTAACAAGTATCTCACATTATCTTTACTTAATTGTGCAATTGTCATCACTCTCAATTGTAAAGAACTATCAGAATACAAAACATCCTAAAGCTCTTATCAGCCCCTAATTATTCATCCCTAGTATTAGTGTAGTACTGGTAAGGTACTCCTATTAAATATAGTCTATAATATGTAATGGGTAGTTTTCCCATATACCACCCTGTTATTAACTCTTTTTACCAGTGTCATACCTTATAATTGTATCATGCAAGCACTTATTTAGGTTTGTGGTCCTACTCTGTGGGTTACTTGCCTTTAAACAACCACTTTCAATCATGTTTCCCTTCAATGTGGCACTGATACTTATAATCCCATTAACAAACAATGGGTTAGTAGTATGTTACTGGGTGAGTCATTTAACTTCATTTCCTAATTTATAGAATGGGAATAATAAAATTATCCATTCTTCTAGGCTATTATGGTAATTAATACACATTGCACAGTAATAGTGAATAAACAATATGCTTAGAGAGTCTGGCACATTATAAATGTATAATAACTTTTAATATTGCGTTATTAGCCTTGATTCAGCTGATTTTAGGTTATCCAGGAAATAAAATACCACCCTATCACACAGCTGTGTCTCAGATGAAGGATAGAACAATGTCATGGTGAGAAAGGGATGATATTTTATATTAATGTAAATAGGAGGTCAGATATATCTCACACTATTACCAAAAATGCCAAATATTGATGTGCTTGAATAAGCCATGAGCTAAGGAAATTTGGGAGAGTAGTTAAACTTAGAATCCATGAAGACAAAAATAATGCATGGAGAAGCTCTTATTTATGAGACTGATAGGCAGCAAGCTTTGCCTGACAGCCTATTTCATTTTACTTCTTAATAGTTTGATCATTAAAATTGCCTGTGAAAAGAAACAAGCTTCAATGATTATCTGGATGATATAAGAACAGTTTTCCTCTGCTCCAGGATTCTAATCTATGACTGAGCGAATTATTCTGCTCACTAGTTCCTTCTGATAAGATAAATAGAACATTTTGGCAACAAATCAAGAATTTTGTTCTTTGGAAGCCTAGAAACTCACAGGAAGAAATCATACATAGCCACCTGTGTCTATTTTTAAACTACTCTTCCTTGGTATGGGAGCTCTAGCTACATGGTTCTTCATATTTTCAGTCTTGAAGGCTCCTTATCCTAACATGGATATCATGAGAAAACAGGGATTTAAGTATCTATAGCTTCCCCAAATGGATTCCACTGAGTCCTAAAACTCATCTCTGGATGCGACGATCACTATGAGGACAACCCATGTATTTTGATCTGTTAAAATATTTCATCAGATGAAAACCAAAGCTGTAGGTCTGGGTTAGAGGGCTAGACTAATCCCAAAATTGGTTTAGATGTCTGGCTTGTTTCCTGACAAACTATAAGCTTCCTTTTGAATCCATATTGGAGAGAACCTGACTAAGTTTGGGCTGTCCAGTCTTGCCCTAAAGCAGGCTATTAAATTCTTTACCCAATTGTTGGGACTATGAGGTCAATAACTTTTGGGACAATCTCCCTAGCTCTTTCCATATACAGCTTCCTTGTCTGATAGGAGGACCCATGATTTGCATGAAAAAAAATTATACTGTATCCATTTTTAAAATCCAAATTAAAATTTAATTTGATTGGGTTCTCATTAAAGTTATTATTTATATGAAAAACATTATTCCCATGTCCTGGCTTAGTTTTTCTTTTTTTTGAGGGGTCGGGGATGGGGTTTATAACAAGAGGGTTTATTTAAGGTCAGAAACCTTAAAATCTTTTGCAATACCAAGTTTGAACCTCTTGTATTGGAAATGGAAGGGTGTTTGCCTCTCCAACACCTTTGTGGGTATATGATCAGTATGAATATTTTATTTAAACTCTGTGTTTGGGGCTTGCATTGACGTGTAAAAAGTCATTTACAGTAGACTATAGTAGACTTTTTCTCTGCAATTATCTGGAAACTACACCTGATGTGTTAGGTTGTAGGGAGAGCATAGGTATCTAAAAACAGTGGCTCAAACAGTTCAGAGACATCAGAGATACTGGGTTGATAAGCACAAAGTTATACAGGTCCCCAGTTTCTCTGGCTTGGTCTGCTCTCTCCTAGGGTATTGTTCTCATCTGCATGGTTGAAGGTGGGAAATACTGTCTCTAGGCAACCATGTGTCTAACTAAAACTCTATTACTGTGGAAGAAGGGAAGAGATTTGGGGAAAATCTAGCAGTTTGCCAACAAAATGTATTTTTTTTTCCTTGTAGTGAAAACTGTGATCACAGCTTCCATTATTTCAGAAGAACAGATTGATTTAGCTAGTAGATCACCTGGGGCAGTCTAGCCAACTCTCTGATGGGATTAAATTTTGGCTACTTGAGGAACTGTTTGTACCAACTCATAACCAAACCGTTGGGGGGTGGGGACAAGGAGAAAGGAGTTTGTTGTATAAGTTTCTGGAAAGGGGATGGAAACAAAGAGGTTGAGAAGCAACACTTCCCCTAGCTCTCCGTAAGATGGATGTTAAGTCCCAATTGAGAGAGTGGTCAGGATCAGAAGCTGAAGGACCTATATCAATGAAGTAATCATATTCAAAATGATAGTGATGATGAAGAAGAGGAAAATTATATCTATACTATTTGTTACGTGTTCCCATTTTCTGGTAGTCTTGTAAGCACCTGATATATTAACACAGTATTCCATTTAATCCTCACAATAATCTTAAGAAGGAATTATCATTTCCCCCATATTAAAGAAAGGAAAAATAGAAATTCAGGTTCAGAAAGGTTTTGAATCTTGCTGAAGATCAAAAAGATATTAAGTAGCAGGGTTATGGTTAGAATCCAGACCAAATTTTTAGAGCCAAATTTGAAAGCACTGTTATATTGCTCCCTGCCCACCAATTACAGAGTGTAACTCAAAAGCTGGTGAGGCTTTATTCTTCCTTTGCATTTCAACACTTTCTTTTTTCTACTCCCACTAGTCACCCCTCTTCCACTCCCCCAAAAATGGGAAAGAGAAAAAACAAGCAAACCACTAAACAGCAGTAGAACAACTGGCTTGCTCCTGAGCACTCTTGAACTATCTTCCTGGGACTTTTGGAAATACCTAGAGAAGACCTTAAGAGGGGATGCAAATTCCTATGTGATGTGGGCATTAAAGTTGATGTGACCTCCCTGGTCCTCTGTGCTGGTGAGGCCCAGAACCATCCAGTTTCACTCATAACTGCCAGAGATTATGCATAGATTGGGCAAAATATGTCTCAATTCTTTTATATTTTCCCTGAGGTCGAGAGAAGTTGAATTAGGAAGATGGGATGAATGTTTGAGATTTGTCTACTTAAACAGGGAACTAAGGTGTTATATATTTTTAATATATTTTTAGTCATATACTATTATTAATTTATTATCTATTTTGATAGCCTCAATAGATGATTATAAAACAGATATAAAACTTGATTCCTGTTCTCTTGCAACTGAGAATCCAGTCATGAAGACAAGACAGAAATAATGTAATTAAATGCCAAATTGTGTGATCCCAATTTGGGATCAGGGTAGTGGAGATCAGTAGGGTTGCATAGGTCAGGCCAGCAAGGATTATGGAAGAAATAGTGCTTCAAAAAAGTATTATTTATTTAGCTATGCTTAAGGTTTTAACAAATCCAAATTATTTTTAGGGAAGACTAATTTGATAAAACTGTACTCTTGGTCATTCATTCATTGAACAAACAGATTCATCAATGGCCTGCTATACACAAGGCATTGCGTTAAAGTCTATGTGGAGCATTAATTTATATGGACACAGTGTCCCCCTCCTGCCCTCAAAGAGACCTGTGCTCTAAGAGGTATAGTAAGAGGTCATACAGTTTTCTAATATGCATCTTGGAGAGATAATGTGGTGTAGAGATTGGGAACACAAACTGGAGTCATAAAGACTTGCTCCTGAATCTCAGCTGTGTCATTTGCTAGCTACATGGTGGTGGACAATTTACTCTCTGGGCCTCACTTTCTTTGTCAGTAAACAGGAGTGATTACAGTATCTACTTGATCATGAGACTGAGCACATAAACCTCTTACATGAATGCCTGGCACTTATTATATCAGCAATTATTACTCTATTATGGTTCCCAAGTCTATGTGTTGTATATGATACCAAAAAAAGTACAGTCTAATCTGCCTTTAACAAAAGACTTATATTTGCCAGAGCTTAACTTTGTGATCCTAGGGAAAAAATGCTTAATCTATTTGGACTTTTGGATCTGTGAAATGGAGGGATTGGATTCCTAAAATTCTTTTCAGGTATAATAGACTATGAACCCATAATTTATTTTCAAATCTAAGCTGGAACCTGAATTAGGACATAAGGAGCAAATGCTTGTACACTGATGGAAAAGAACTCAAGGCCAATGAGAGAAGAAGGAAGAACAAATGGAAAGTGACATGGCTCAGAGCTAAGCAATCATCTAGAAAGGCCTAGGTGGAAACACAGTATGCCTAGAAAATCCTAACATAGCAACCAAGGAAATCATGACTATAATTCTTTTTTTCCTGTGCCACCTGCCCTAGTCTGGAATCTCTAATTTACTGTAACTGGTTCAAGCTCTTGGACCTCAAACTTCTGGGCAATGCATATGAAAGACACCTAACAGGAAGTTATTATTCTCTTTCATCAGTGATGACTATCATGAGATTCCTCTTCCATGTTAAATAGATGAAGTACTTAATTTACATAACCATCTTTCTATCTGTCCATCTATGCATCTTTCCATCCATTTAGTCAACAGGCATTTACTCAGCACCTACCATATGTAAATACAGTGCTAGATACGGAGAAATGGAGAAGAGACACACATTCTGCCCTTGAGGGGCTCAAAGACCAACATAAGAAGCAGAGAGAGAGAGCTAGCTTCAGCTAATGGGGTAAGTGCTGTGATTGAGCTGTGAATGAAAGTCTACAATGCATGGAAAAGAACTAGAAAAAGCTCTCCAGAGAAGGGTAAGCCTGAGCTGAGTCCTGAAGTATAAGTATGAGTTACACAGGGGAATGAGAGGAAGGGCATTCCTGGAAGTTATGGACAAGGATTTGCATGGCATACTTAGGCAATAGCAAGCAGTTTTACATGACTCAAGCACACAAGGTGTTAATAAGGAAGAAGGAAAAAATGGGGCCATTCAATGGAGAGACCAGTGTAATATGCCAGGATGTTTGATTTTATCATGAGGGTAATGGAGAATTGCTGAGTCAGTTCAGGGAGTGACTTATTTCTCAAGAGACTTATGAAAATGAAAAATAAGGTGCTTTAACTCCTGAGGAATTTCAATCCTTCCTTAAAGCTGTTGAGAGGGGAGTCCTAACAAGAGGCAGTAGTCCCATGTGCACACCCACCCTCTCTTCTTCCTGACTGTGTTATTCCTGGGTCTGGGTCAGCCAGCTGCATCCAGAAGTCCCAGAGGATGTCATGAAAATTACTCACAGTATAAATAGATCTAGACCCAGCTTCTTTAGAGCCATATTTTCTTGCTTTGATTGCATTAAAATTAATCAGAAAGTTGTTTCCCAAGAACTTAACTGGAGATGATCACAATATCAGTGCAAAGTATTTATTATGAAAGTGTTTATTACATATCTTTATTTCAAGGTTCCCACAGTTTACTATAGTTAAGTATTCTCATTAATCTTTACAAAAATATGAAGTTGGAAAACAGTTGGTATTATCCTTATTTGGAGATATAACTTGTGGCAAAGGTGTATTCTTAAACTTTTTTTTTATGCACAGGTGGCACTCCTTTTAGTAATTAGAAGCATTTCCAATGGGTATGTATTGAAAAAATGAATACATTTCTCATTTCCTTTATTAGGAAAGGACACTTGGGGTTTGCATGCAAAAACAGCTTCAAATGAGGGTCTCTTCAGAGTCTGTCTAAGCAAGCTGATCAGATAGGGTTAATAGTCAGTTGATGGCTTGTCCATATTCCTTAGCTTTGCCATTATCCTTTCAAGAAGAAGCCTGGTCACTACTAAATACACATTCAGAGCTCCTCAGCTATACTCTTGGCTTCATGTTTGAGCTTATTTTTAACATTGTGAAAGCCTCAGATATGGTGCACTCTTTATTTCCATCAGGTTCATCAGGTTTTTTCATCCATTTCTTTATGCTTTCTGTACTCCCCACCATTTTCAGTTAATACCTCTTAATTCAACAGTTCTTTAAATTTCTCTGAAAACAATCTGTTGTTCTGGAACTCCTATTTGAACAAAACAAACAAACAAAAACATAATTGGTACAGATTTATTTGTAGAAATGGCAGTAAGATAGGATTGTAAACACGACTATTTAAAAATGTCTTCTGTTTAATTTCTCCCAATGTGCCAATCTCAGGGCAAAGGCAGGCAAGCAGAGAGCTTTTGCAACTGCTCTTACTCCGAGGTTCAAAAAATAAGAAAATAAATTCTGATGTTCAACTCCAAGGCAAGTGATAAAGATCAAAGACTCATTTTATTACAATATTTTCATTTTTATTGAGCAGATTCACTTTGGACTTTGGCTTTCATTTGGAATGTTTACCTTTTAATAAGTGATCTGCTTAAATGTGGATCAGAGAACAAGGGTTTCTGTTTTACAGTTCAACTTTTGACCTTGGGGGATGAATGGGTGGTGGCTAAGAGGAAAAGTCCACTGTGTTTCTACTGAACTTTTTACCCTTACAAAAAAAAATGAGCAAGTTTAAAGTTCACACAGTGCACAGAGGTCTCCACTGGGGATTTCTGGTATTATTAACTTCCTGACCCCAGATAATTAAAAAGGAAGAGCAAAGCCACCTCAGACTGTGACTCAACTTTGAACTTTTAACCTCCCAAGTAAAGCATTTAAATTGTAAATTGTAGACCCTGGTAGATTTCTTATTGCTATTAACTTCCTTCATCACTGGTCATGAGGTTATAATCTAGGCCAAAAGCATAGACTGATCTTTCCTTTTTATTTACTTAACCTCTTTTAGCAGAAAGGACTGAGAACACCATTTACCTAGAAATGACAGGTACTCTGGTGAAAGAAGTTAAACTTAAAGGGTCATTGAATTTTGGAGCCAGATGCTACTATAGATTATCTGTCCAGCCCCCTCAGTTTTGAAAGAGAATACTGAGAACCAGTGAGGTTAAGTGACTTCCTTAAGGTCAGACAATTAATAGGAGAACAAAAGAGTACCTCTGATTCATTTGCTTTTTTCTTTTCTTTCTTTTTTTTTTTTTTTTTTTTTTGTTCCAGGAGTAGAGGGATTCAAGCATGATTGAGGTTAAGAAATATTTCCTTATGTAGCATAGAGGTTTAGTAGTTTAGAGGCCCTTGGGCTTCTATTTTTTCATTAACATTCATACAGTGGAAAAATCATGGATGGGGGTCAGGAGACCTGGCTAAATGACCCCTTCACATTTCTTGGTTGTGTAACCCTAGGAAGCTCATTTAACTTTTCTGAGTCACAATTTGCTTGGTTATAAAATGGAGCGCATGTGGCAGAGGTAATAAGTATGTTAGAGGCCTTTTCCTTCTAATGTTTTTTGGTTCAGGGATATTCTTGCTTTAAGAATTCTTGCTTGTGATTCACATTTAAACACTTTGTAGATACACAATTCTAGGCAATGGTTGGCTTTCCTTCATGCAGAGGAAAGACCTAGATGGCTATGATTTTTAGGGTCATGGGTTACATCACATGGGGCTTGACACTCATGACAAAGCTCTTCTTGTCCTGTTTTAAGAAAAGAAAAAAATCCCAAAGGAAAAGGAATATAATGTAATGAAGCATAAGGAGCAGAGAAGGGAGGAACAAAAGAAGCAGGACAAAGAATGGAGGGATGATTGGGAGAAAAAGCGAAGGCATTCGAAAGGAGGGTGACAAGGAGATGGTAGCTCTCTCGGTTGGATAGGGATCCAGTCAGAGCTTGTGACACTGACAGAGCCCACGAGTATGCTGTGAATCTGCGAAGCCACATGCTGTTAATACCAAGGCTTAGACAGGCAGCTCTCACTGGCACTTGTACAACACGCAGCACGCTGGAGAGGCAGTATTCCGAAGGGCCCGCTCTTCCCTCCTGCTATTTGCTAACACCTTTATTGCCTCCAGTTAGTTACTCACACCCTTCTCATTCCCATCTGTCAAGGACAGTTCCCTTCCAACATTCTGTCCTCATTTTCTTATACAAAGGAGACCTCCCCACTGTGGCTGCAAAGCATGGAGCCAATACCAAGCTCCACTGTGAAGCAAGTTTGGAGCAAGGTTAGCAATGATTTTCTCAAGTTTTTTGGCCCCAGAGGTGAAGGTGAGGGGACTATGGGGTCCTACCCTCATGCAGAAGGAGCTAGGGTGGTGGAAGGGGGTGAGTGATGACTCTGGCTGCCGGCCTGCCTGCGTTGCCCTGGAAGCAGAGGATCCCAGGTCACTGCCAAGTGAAAGTGCCCAACAGCTGCATTCGTCTTCTACCCCATCGCAGGTGTTAACCCACCTATTTCCCTGACCTGTCTCAGCTCCTTTCACCTAATTTTCTTCTACTTTGCAACCTCCTCTAATCCCTCTCTCTTCTCTCAGAGCCAGCCAATGGCAGGTGATTGCTATTTAAGCAAGGGACTACACTAACATGGTTATGTCTAATCAGGCAATTGAAGTTGTAAACCAGTAGGCTTCAAATAACTGTTAATTGGGGTTTTTGCTGGGCAAAATTACCTAGTTATTTTCTTTATGCAGTAAACCCTATGAATTCATTCACTTCCTCCCACATTTTCTGGTCTTGAACATATTCCTTTGGGTGTAGGTGTCCAATTTACAAATCGTGTTAGACTCAAGATCCCCTCAGGAGGAAGGTCAGAAGTCACCAAGCAGAGCAAGACTGTCATCATGAAGCAAGTCATATTACCTCATTGTCATTTACTTCATCAACATCAGAAAGAAAAAAAAAAAAAAGGGTTTTTATCTGTCAGCTACCCCTACAATTGAAAACATCTCAGTGCATGTAAGATATGTTGAACTTGTAAAATTTTTTAAAAAGTTAATGTTACTGTGCTCAATGATGTGCTAAACAAACTTCAGGTGGCTCATTTCAGGGCAATGATGATGATTTTTTTTTTTTTTTTTCTTTTTTAATAATCTGTACCTTGGGAGAATGGAAGACAAATGGAGACTTATCCACTAACCTATCAGTGCCAAATAGTTCAGTATGTGAATTAAATGCAGTGAGGATGCTGTTAAAGCCAAGACCAGCAGTCCCTCATGGAGGTGGGAGGGTCTGGGGTCCCGGGGTCAGTGATGCACCTCACCCCATTTCTGAGCTTCCCTGACCCACCCAAGCTAAGTGGAAGTGCAGTGTGTAAGAAGTAGCCTTTACTTGCTCTAACAAACTACAGCCCCAGGTTGATAGGACCACAACAGCAACTCAACTGCTAAGCCAAGACCTTGGCTCTAGAGGCAGCCAAAGGCTGATGGATTCTCTGCAGGTGTCTGTTGTCTCTGGTGATATTATCTCTTTTAGCATGGATATTTGAATTGATGGTAAAACTGAAAAAAAAAAAAAAAAAAAAAAAGGAAAATCATACAAGCAAAACTCCCATTCTTCTCTGTTTCTTGCTTTCATACATTTACAGTCCTTTGGTTTGATGCACCCAGCTGGCAAGTACAAGTCATCTTTGGGGATTAAATTTAGTAGAGTATCCACTCAAGTGCCAGGAGTTCCTGGGCCCTTAATGGAACTTTGGCAGGCAAGACAGCAATAATTGTCCAGCAGGTATGATGGGAGTGGGAGCCTGGGCATGCAAGGAGCTGCATTTTTTCCCTTCTTTTTTCCCAGAAGTTCAGCAAATGAACTTATATCTGAATTAGGTATTATTTTAGATTACAACTTGCTACACCTAATAGAAGTGACACCAGCGAACAGCCAGTTGGAAATTTGTTGGTCTCTAGGAATGGCAGTTGTTGGCTCATTTATTCATTCAATCCGTCACTCAAATAACATGTGTCATGCCCATCCAAAAGATACGTCTGTTTCAGACACAGGAATCTCTTGGTGAACCCCAGGTTACAAAGGAAAGATTTGGGTCTTACTCAATGCCTATTTATCCAGTACTGCTAGGCAGAGGGCATGCCCCCGACAAGCTTGTCCATTTTGTGGAGTATCACTCCACAATCTCAATCCTTCATTTAAAAACCAGGCTTGATTCCCCCGTGCAAGGCCAGAGAGAAGTGTCCATTTTACTCCTGAGAGTAAAAATTATTGTTGGTTCCCTTACTGATTTATGGTAGCCATATGAATGGGCCTCCCCTTTACCTCCTTTTGACATGTCAAGTTGAGGGAGGAACAGTTGGGCCAAAAATTTACCAACTTATGTATTGTCTACAAAATGGATGACATTACATGGGACAAATAGAATTACACATGGATATTTCTTGACCTAAAGGGATAAAGACTTTTTAGTACATAATTGAAATATAAAAGTATTTTGCTAAGGTCTATGTGTGAAAACAGACAGTCTATGCTAAATTATTTATTAGAATCCCAGAGAGTAAGGCTATTTCATGAACAAAAAAAGATACCTGTGAACTTATACATAGAAAATAATAATAATAAAGTCTTGTTCTTTTGCTTGTTAAACACAGGCACTGCTTTACAAACACTGGAAGCCAGTTGAGACAAGAATGTTAGGAATTGAGCAAGCAAGATGGATTAAGCTAATGTAGTAAATAATAACTCCTTAGACTATTGAAAATGGTAGTGTTTGGAGTATTTTTATTAAAGATTCCAGAAAGCCAGAGACTTCTGGGTAATGTTTTAATCATTGGAAATTGATCTAACACTTAATGACCAAACGTTGACTGTCTAATGAGGTAACAAGTTCAATAGGTCAGGGGATGTCCATTACCTAACCTCAGCTGACCTCTTTAAATGACATAGCAAAGTACTGATCAGAGTTGTTATGCAGCCTTGAACAGAGAGTTATGTGTCTCTATTTTAAAGTTGTAAAAGAACTGGGTCCAGCCAACATATTCTACAATTTGCATTTTTGCCGGATCCCAGTGAGATCGTCATGTTCTGTCTCTTGTTTATCCACCTATTTTTATTTGGCTTTGCTCCCTTCACAAAACCTGTCTTCCTCCTCAGAGTACTCTGTATTCAGGTTCATTTAATGAAGGTCTGCATACTCTAAACTTCCCCACTACATTTTGTTTTCAAAATTCATTGAGCCTACAAACTTCTCTGATGCTATTAGACTGGTAGTCAGTTTTAATGTTTATTGAGCTGTGATGCTGTGAATGACTGAATAAAATTTGCTGTCTATATTGCTGAATCTTCCTTAATTTTTGTGATCCATTAGCAACAAAATGGTGCTAGCTTAACTATGACATATATTTTGTTCTTACTTTGTATGCTCTCTGTTTGGACTCTATTTGAGGGTTGATTGCCTTCTCAGCTTACCTGTCAGTATATTTATTTGATTATGGAAATATTGGGACGGACTTCATAAGCCCAAATTAACCTCTTCTTGGATTTGAACAATGAAGGAATGAATCATTCAATTAAATTTCTAATACTCTAGAACCATATAATGCTTTTAGCTTTTTCAAACAGCTCTCTTGTGTATTTTCTTGTTTTATCCTCACAATACTTCTGTGAAATGGAAGAGTAGAATAATTCATAAGAGGACCCTAATTCTTCATCAAGGACTCTTAATATTCCTATTGCAAGTGATTAATATAAACCTTAGGAATATGCAAAGGGCCTAAAACAACTGATTCTTGGACCTATAACTCATATTCCTATTCTTATTAAGACAATAAAAGTGCTTAGAGGGTGTGGTGGAGATTGCAAGTTGCTTGCCCAAATTTGTGCTCCATTTCTTCCATAGTAAGATAGAGTTATAATTGAAACAAAGCTACCCAGCCAGGGAAAATATTTTTCTGCTTCCTTTCCAGTGAGGATGACAATGGGACTGAGCTCTCTCTAGCAAAGGGTGAGCAAAGTGATGGTTGCCATTCAAGCTTTGCCTTGAAAACTTGCATGTTGGCTCCTATAGTTTTTTCTCCCTTCCCAGGGATGAAATGGTGATGACAAGAGGGACCTTAGAAGCCACAAGCTGAAGATGACAGTAGTACCCTCAATTTGGGTTGGATTCATGAATGATGGGAACAGAGCAGAGCTCCCAACTGATCTGAACCCCCAGCCTCAGACTCTTACTTGAGAAATAAATACACTTCCATTTTATTTGAATGATTACATTTCGGAGGATATTTATTCCAGTAGTTTAGACCTCCTAATTAATATGGATGACTAGATGATTTTGCTAAAAAAAAAAAAAAAAAATTCAAGAATATTCAAGCCAGAGTTGGCAATGACACTGAAAAGTGTCAGGCCTTGTGCTTTACTCCTCTTTCCATCAGATAATTTGATGGGAGTGGGAAGGTTATGAAAACGGGAAAAGAATAAAGGGTGCTGTTCAAGAGTGGGCAAGGCACTGTGGAGGCAGGAGGTGCACTGCAGAGATATGTACACTTCCTCTGAAATGAAAGTGGAATAAAAACATTAAAAAAATACCCAGAATAATACACCCTCAAACCTTGTATTATTATTATTTTTTAATGCTGCATAAGGCCTTATGGCTTTTCTGAACCTCACAAAAATTTTTAGAAAGTGTTTTAAGGTAGAAGTCACCTTGGACAAATATTACAGAAAGCTACTTCTTTGCTTTCTTCTTAAGTCTTTTCCAATCAAATTGTGTCTTTTCTCTTTAATACTTGACACTTAGATCTTTATCTCAGTGGGTCATCTCAAAAGTCTTGCATGCTAGTATCTGGAGAAATAGACAAGCATCAGCAACATCTGCTGATGACACAACTACTTAATATCCTCCAGAGGTGCTCATGCACACACATTCTCAGGAAAACATGAACTAGATAGAAACCTGAAGAGATCTCACAGAAGAAACCATGGGGAAAGTGTGCTGTGACCCACCATCATCACTGTTCTCATAGCATGTCATCTGAACCTGGCATGGCTTCAGAAAAGGCCATGTGTTCAGGCTAAAACAAGAATGAGAAAAAAAGGAGAACTAGTTTTCTTCTCAGATGATAAATAGGGCATGAAGTTTTTATAGTTTGCTAGTAGAACCAGTTGTACGAGTTCTCTACTCACACATGGGACACGTTCCTAAGGGAGAAAAAATATTTTTATTTAGAAAATACCCTAAGACTTGTGGTAAAATGTTTGAATTTGGTGTGTAGGATAAAGAATTGAGATTAAATGTATACATGTGATTTATTGGGACCTGATTAGAAACTGGAAGTATATTTTGAAAGTTTTTCATGAGTTTTGTACTTCCTAGTTCTTTTTTGGGCATGAGGAAGTGATAAAGGGAAGCTTCCTACTTTTGCAAACTCCTTATGTGAACCACTTATATTAAGTTTTGGTAGATTTCTCATACTCATTTAAATTGTTCATCTGGAATGTTTATTTTAAAATAAACGTCAGGAAAGGGTTATTCATTTGATGATCCAGATCTTCTGCTCTCCACAGTTTGGAGAGGAAATAGCTCTAGGTGAGTGATTCCCACAGGGAATCAATATGTATGCCCATCTAGGTGGGTGTGTGTGAGGGGTCCACACCAAGAGGCAGAGAATGTGACACAACACATAGAGAGGAGACAAAGAAAACATGAAGTCTTCAGGTAATAATATGAGTTGCAAAGTTATTGAAGGACAATTACACATTTCACATTTCCTTTCTTTTCAAGTTTCAGGTTTAGAATTTAAGCAGTTTTTGGTTCAGGTGAGGAAGGATCATGAAGCTGCTGCAAATCCAGTATCTCCTAAATTTGAGGAGCTTTCTCTGTATTGCAACTACTGCCTGTGGTACTGGGTGGGGGGGGGAACAGTACAAGACATAGATTAAAAGGAAAGGAAGCTGTGTGGGTTTGTATGTAAAGTTCATTCCATTTTTCTTCTCTCCTAGTTCGGTTAGTGGGAAGTATTCTGATAGTTTCTTCAATTTAACTTTTTGTCTGCTTTGAGGAAAGCAAGGCCAGCTTTTTATGGATTTAGGAAAATATTCTATATCTAGTGGTGAAACTGATTTTATTAAAGTCACTGTGAAATCTCTGCGGAGGGTAGAAAATTATATTTTTCTTCACAAAAGAATGAGTAAGAGGAAATAATTTGAATAAACACTATGTGTTATATTCAATTTTAAGATATAAATGGAGAGGGTGGGGGAGATTGCAGCTTTAACTTCAAGTTTTTAGAAATAATATACATACATATCTGTATATTACACAGTCATGGTTGGGAACACAAATAAAATTATAAGAACTTAATTACTGAGTGTTTTTAATCAGTCACAAATGAAGTTTTCATTACATTTAAGTAGCGTTTCCTGAACCCAGAACAAAGTGTTTTTTTGCCAGCTTTTCTTCTTTCCTCTTTCTCTCCTTCCCTTCATTCCTTCCCTTTTTATAAAAAAAAAAATTCATTCCAGGAGCTAAAATAATTTCTCATTCTTAACTTTTTATCTTAAAAGTCTGGCTATGCAACTGATTGTTGGTTTAAAAACTTATAGTCACATCCTCTTCCATAAGAATGTTCTCTGATGTTTAACGTCAATTCTTCTAGAACTTATGAAGTTCTGAAACAATCACGAAGTTTTCTTGTCTCTAATGTTTCTCCAGGACTGCAGGAACTCAGGTATGCCAGAAAGGCACTTGACAAGAACAAGGAACACGAGTAATGAATTGCTCCATTCAAATTAGGGAAACTGCATTATTGCTATTATCTATTTTCCTCAGTAAAATTTGCTATTCTACTTTTTTCCCATCCCCCAAACTCCAGCATTGTGGATCACAAAATTATGTGACAACCTTATCACCAACCAACCTGTATTTCTGTTAAGTAAATGGAGGGAAGTAGAATTGATTTCTTATTACTGAAAACAGCCCTGTTGTCAAAATAAATGACAGTTAGAGCAAGAAGGGGAAATTCGGCTTGTTGCTATCATCACTCACAGGCAAGGCTGCACTCAGCATAAAAAATTAAAGGGAGACCAGTTGAAAATAAAGGATCATTACATTCTCTTTCATGCTCAACTTTTCTTAATCCTCTCCCAGAAAGGAGAGTGTTTTTCTTTTCAAGCAAGGAACAGCAGGGGTTATCTTTTCTTGGACAAGCAAAAATGTATCTCCTTGTCAGAGTAGACAGATGAGGATAGAGAGGACTCTGCCATCAGGAACAGAGGGCAGAAGCTGTGATTCTGGTTCATGACAAGAACAACTGGCTCTTGTTGGGGGAGAAAATGAGATGTCTGCCATCTTGCTTGCTGGGACACACACTGCAGCACTGATTTTAAAATTATGCATATGACTTTTTGAGCTGTGCCAAGAACCTATTTCCCATTATTTTAGTGTCACTAGTTGTTAGTGTGTTTGTTACATGTGATACCATTTTTTTAAGAGCCATCCTAATATGTCAAATATAGAAAGACCAAAATATGGTCCTACGGGAATACTATTTGATGAGCAAAAAATGCTGATATGATAAACATGCTTCAGCAAGAATTAAGAAGAATAAACTGTTTGGCACAGAATGAATGTGACTGGTGGTGTTTCTACAAGACCCCCCTCCCCAACTTTTTATTTTGAAAAATTTCAAAACTATAGAACATTGCAAGTATAGTACAAAAATCACACATAGTCTCTTCATCTACTTATGTGCTAATAGGGTACAGTTAGTCACTAGCCATGTGTAGCTCTTGGGCTAGTCTAAACTGAAATGTGCCTTTCTATGTTTTTTTAAAATAATTAATTAATTCCTGAAGTTGGCTGAAAGTGAAAAGATACTTTGGCACTAAACAAAGCAGATAGAAATTGGAAATATATATTCACAAATATGTTTATGTGTATCTATGTGAACAGCTCTGTACCCATGGATCTAACCGAGTCCTCATTTTCTGTAACTTACACAGAAAAAAAGTTGTTTGGCAGGGTGGATGGGGTAAGATTACAGGCATCCAGATTTTAAAATGTCTTTGATGTTTCTCCTCCAGCATGCTAAGGAGTAGACCTAGGTTTAGTCAGTTTATTTATTCTCACATGAAATATGTAATAAGCTGGAAATTGCAACTGATTTTTTTTTTTTTTGTAAAATAAAATAAAAATGTAAGTAAAAAACAGAAAACTTAAATGCTACTCCTATGTTGTTTGTTTTTGTGATTTTACAAACCAACTTAGATCTAAATGTATCCATTTGAAAGCTTGGTCCCTTACCTATTTCAGTGCAAACTAAAATATAAATATAGGATCATTAACATTTATTTGGGATGGTTCTTACCCAAAGAAAGAACACATACAAATGGATATTGTACCCTTTCAAAGGAGTCAGACCCTTTGGGAGATGATTCTCATGTGACAATTTCCCAGCATATTTCTGTTATTATTTTCAGCAATGCTGTATAATGTTCCTTGGTGAATGGATTTGAATCTTGCAAAGTGATAAAACCCAGCAGGATGATAAGAGTGATAAAATTACCTAACATGAAGTTTGACCCAAGAAAGGCACTGATTATAAAGAACAAGACTAGATTGATGCATATGTCTGTTTGTAACTTAAACAAGCTCCCAATGAGAGCTTCAAAAATGTTTTATGACCTGCCAGTATTGTTTGAGTAAATACAGTAACAACTTTTTTCTTATTTTTTAATTTAAAACAGAACATATTTCCTGTGCAGCAAATGGAAAATTTGGAAAAGGATAAAGAAAATTAAAACCATCATATATTTAAAAAATTATCTGAGAATAATATATCCCCAATATCTTTTCTAAATATAAATAAAAACATATACTTTTTTTTACAAACAAAATCATGACTGAAAAATGTTCTGCATCCTGTTATTTTCCATTTAAAATTACGAGTGTTTTCCAAACTGTTAAATAATTTATGAAGAACTCTCTTTGAAGAATTTTTGTTGTTTTCATTTTCTCTATAACACATAAAGTTACAGTTTATATCCTTGCTTTTATTTATTCATTCTTGCACATGAATCTTTGGTGCAGGTCTGATTATTTTCTCAGTATAATTCCTGAGTGAAATTACTTGGTCAAAATAAATAATTTTTAGATACTTGATTCATATTGCTAAGTAGCTCTCCAGATAGCTCTTTGGCAAAATTGTATCTAACAAACTCTCACTTGATATTTGAGAAGGACAAGCTCATTTGCTAAGTATAGTTCTTATACTTAAAGAGATCTTTCTCAACTTGTAAAGGAATCTGTATCTGGTTTTATTTTGCAAGCAAGAATTGGCTGTTTTGTTTGTTTGTTTTTCATTTGCTTATTGGTCTCTTTTTGACTTCTTTGTAAATTATCTGTTATTATCCTTTGCCACTTTTTTTGGGGGAGGGAGGGGGTGAGGGGAATCAAAGTTTTCCTACTGGTTTTGCTACTGATTTGTATTATTCAACTTTTGTCATATACTATTGCTAATATTGCAATTTTATTTACCAGGTTTTCTTTTGGCACTTGATTTCTGGATATTAATTTTATAGAAATTTTGAGTAGTACGTCAATCTCATCCTGTATGGCAGGGGTTCTCAAATTTAATGTGCATCAGAATCTCCTAGCATGTTCATTAGAACACAGATTTCTGGGCCCCACCATCAGAGTATGTTATTCAGTAATCTTTTGGTGTAGCCCTAGCAATGGGTTTTAGCAAATACCTCAGGTGATTCTAAGTGGAGTAGTTAACATACTGCTCTGCGATTTCTTACTTTTAATTACACTTAGAAAGGGCTTCCTCATTGTCATATCACATAGCTATTTGTCTATATTTTCTTCTACTTTTTTGTGTCTTCAATTTTGCACATCTATCTTTTTAATACAGGTAGAATTTATTTTACTGCTTTGTCCCAAATATCTAAACATTTCCCCCAGCACAATTTATTGAATAACACATTTTCCTAATGATTTACAATTTCAACTTTCTCATTTACTGAGATTTTATGAAAATCTATTTCAGAGCTTCTTTTTTCTGTTTTGTTTTAATCACTGTATCTTATGTTTACATCTGATAGTACAAACAATTTCCCTGCCCCCATTACTCTCCCTACTCAAAAATATTTTGGAAATTTTCAATGCTATAAAATTCAAAATAAAAAAAATCATCAGTTTGTCAAATTAAAACAAAGTTTTTATTTTTAGTGGTGTTATATTTAACCTATATAGTAATTTGAGGAGACTTCACATTTCTCCAATGTTGTGGCATCTCATATCAAAACATCATATATCTCTGTTAATTTATAGCTTCTATTATGGTTTTAAAAAATCTCCTAGTTTTCTTCTCTTGTATTCTCAGAGTTTCTCAGTTGGTTCCCTTAGGTTTTCAAAAGAAAACATGCTATCATCTGTAAATAATGTTAACTTACATCTCTCTTTCCTAAATTGTATCCTTTCTTCCTTGACTTATTAAATTGTCCAAAAATTCCAAAAAATTTTGATGCCAACAGGCATATTTATCCTGTTCCTTACTTTTACTGCCTAAAACATTTTAACATTTAACATTTAACCATATTTAAGTATAATGGCTATTGATATAAGATAAATATTTTTCATAATGTTAAGGAAAATTCCTTCTCCTTGTTTTCTAAAAGTTTAGTTAGGTAAAGATGCTGATTGTTTTCTAAAACTAAATCTTACTTATGGCATTTTCTTCAGTTATTATTTTGGAATAAATCTAGATGATCATATGGTTTTTCCCCTGTCACTATTTATGTGATAAAATTCTATTTGTTGATATTAAAATTGATTTTTTAAAAATAAAATGTTATAGTTTTGATATGGCTTGTTATTTATTAATATAGTATTTCTCATACATTTTAGGACACACCCCCATACCATGATCTGTTAAAAAATATATTGCAAATAATTTTAAATGTTACTCAAAGTATTTTAGTATTCCAATAGTTTATTATTTTTTGAAATAGAGCATCTTAGGGTTAACATTTGTATTCTGCTGTGCTTTCTGAGGGGCAGAGAAAAGAATGGTGATATAGCTAAACATTAGGAATGCTTGAATGTTGGGTGGGATATTACACTATACATAATATGCATTTGCATGATATACATAATAAATCATGTATATCATGGTAGAAAAATAGTTAAGATCTGCTCTGGGATATAATTTTCTACCATTATATCATAAATGAAACAGGCTAGGATTTCTTTTGTGGACTTCGCCAGGTTTTAGGATCATGGTTATTATGCACGCATGTATCTAATTTTAGATAGGTGTTAAATTATAGCGTTTAGCATAGCATGCATATCCAATACTCAGATACTTATCAGATGGATAAAAATGGGTCCCATTATATTAATGCAGTAACATTTTGGTATTCTAGCAATGATAATATATATCAATAGGTAAAAATGTTCAATAGGATTTTAGTGGCCTGCCCTTTCAGTTTGCAAAATTGGTATTGATCCTTTAACTCCATTTTATATTAGACCCTAAACTTTTCTGTGTTAACATAAAATGTTACTTTCTGCATACCAGAATACACAAAGACATTGCACTTCCTTTTCCTTGGTTTTTGGAAGCCCTCAAAACAGAGAGCTAATAATGAATTACATTCCAATGTTGTGGTTTTAAAAACCTGTCAAGATTGACACTACCCAAATCAAAGTTTGTCATTGTTTTTCTTCTACCTGTTGTAAAAGAAGGTTCACATGCAAAATATAAACAAATAAATACAAAAAGATATTGTTCCCTGATAGTTCAGAATGTTATTAAGCTGTTAAAGTTGTTCCACAGCATATGAAATTTAGTTTAAAGGTGCAAAGGAAGGGATATTTGGATGACGGGGTGAAGTGGATCCCTCTCTATAGCCCCAAGGACAGACTCTCCTCCCTGCTTGGTTCTTGGCTCCTCTTGGTCTGGCCTGTAGGCTTCCCCATTGGCTTCTTTGTCAAGCTGGTTCCCTTCCCTTCACCTAGGCCAAGGGACAGGGGGAGAAAAGATTGCTCCCATTTGCGGCCCATTTGGAAGCAATCCTGGGGTGTAGACGAAGATGTCAGACCTCACTTCCAGGCCATGACTGGAATGGGAGAAGGGGAAGGGAAAACATGCACATTTACTGAGAGTTCAAGACTTTTTCAATTCACCCTTATATTAATACTGATATAAGTTTATTAGATAATATATATACACATAGAAATATGTATATACAAGAAAATTTCTCCATGCTTTATACTATTTCCCAAGGTTCTCAGTATTTACAGAGTTACTTAGAGATGCAATTTGTCATAAGAGGGAAGTCTGAAATGAGAAAGGAATTCCTAGGAAGGGATTCACAGAGATGTATTTCTTGCTCTTAAGGTTGTTCTGAAACTAGAGGAGTTGATCAGTCTCACTGCAGAACTGCCAGGGGGAACATTAGCCTTAGGGATATGGATGAAATAGTACTTAACTTTCAAAGGGATAGAGGAAGCTTCTGATATTTTTGAGTTTGTTGTGCTGCAGGAAAGATGGCCAATAGGTTGGTCTCTGGGGCTTCAGAGAGGTTCAAGCTGTTGATATGAATTTAAGAGACCCATCAGTGATGGTTGAGTCTGAGGGACTGAGGTGTCTCAAGGAATATCAGAAAGTGAAGGACAGTGAAGGGTCCTGTGAAGTGTGTAGCAGCCTTCCCAGAATAATATGGTGTGGGATAGCCTGTGGACAATATGGTTAAATGTGGTTAAGTGAGGACTAAAGGTTTGGTCAATAGTATCAAATGTAGAAACTTAAAATATGATGGACACTGAGAAAAGGTCACCATAGTTTGCATTTAGAAGATTGGTGACTTTTGAGAGAACTGATCTGGAAGTGAGACCAAGGAAGAGCCAGTTTCACAGCAATTGATTAGTGAGTGTGAAGTGGAAAAGTGGAGAGAGCAAGATGTGAAAGGCAGAGAAAAATATCAGAGGGTAACACAAGAAAGAGAGTGCATACAGATTGTTACTATAGCTCTTATCTCTGAGAAGCAATTGCTGGTCTTCAATAAATAAGGAAAGGGTCCTGCATCAGCAAGAATGTCAAACTAGTAAGGAAATGGTGGAGAAAATTCCTTGATTGTAGCTAAATATATGTGTGTGTGTGTGTGTGTGTGTGTGTGTGTGTGTGTATGATTATCCCTTCCACATCGTGGGTCTTAGGGGCATAGCACACTGCTACCTGGAAAATCTGCAAAAAAATTTTTTTTGGGGGTTTCAGAAAACTCCCTAGCTGCCTCTTGATCAGCAGGTGCAGCCTCTCCTGTTACTTTAGCATTGAATGTAGGCTAAACCTTTTTATTTATTTTTTTTAAATTTTCCAACCAGCCTTTGTTGGCCTGAAAATCCATAGGTGTAGACCCTTCACCTTCATTTTCCTTTAGGGAATCATATAAGGACTTAGCCTTTTCTCATATGATGCTAGTCTACCGGAATGCCTTCTTTATAACAATCCTGTACATTTCTAGCCCTTGTGTGTCTGCTGGCCTTCTCATGTCCATCTGTAGCTTCCAAAAAGTCCCTCAAAATTCCCATTTAATTTCTTATGTTGACCTGTGATATATCAAAACCATGATGGGGAAAGTCATGATGTGGAAGGGATAACTGGATATAGATAGATAGATACATAGATAGATAGATAGATATGCAGTTATGTAAAATTTTAGCAAATGAGAATGTGTTCTGTGTTAAAATAAACTCCTAAGCTCTTTGAACCAGTATTGAATTATTAATACTGATATGTTTATTAGTTATGTATATACACATAGAAATATGTATATATAAAAATTTCTCCATGCTTTGTACTGTTTCCCAAGATTCTCAGAATTTACAGAGTTACTTAGAGAGGCAATCTGTCATAAGAGGGAAGTCTGAAATGAGAAAGGAATTACAATTTATAATCTGATCTATGTTTTCCGCTCAGAATTTAGAAAATCATTTCATCTAGGTTTTCTACAAGTAAGTAGAAATGTTCTATTAAAATTCTATTTTTCCCCTCAAATTTTCCAAAACAATGAATACCTCTGATGTGTCTAAGATTTTCTGGGCCAAGCATACCTCCTGTATTTAAATGTTCATAAGTATGTACCGTACACAAATAAAATGCATTTTATCATTAATTAATGGATATTTTGATAATTAAACATATTAAAACTGTTCATCAGTTGCTTGATTCAGAAAAGTATTTGGTTTCAGTGACAACTTGCATTGTCAAAACTGCTTAAAATTATGGTCTTATTTTCTTCTCATAATCAGGAAAGTAACAGGAACTGTTAAAGATGTACCTAGCACTTCTCAGCATCTACTGCACCTGCTTGGCCCAGCTCTCCAGTGTGCTGACAACTTTCCTTTTAAGGGCAATGAAGTCCTATTCATAAAGACCATGGTGTCCTACACCAGGAAGCAACAGCCAAGAAGGGGAACACAATCCCCTGACTAGGTTCAGCGTCGCCCCCATCAGGTGCATCTCTGCAATGGACAATTTCAGTGACCACGGAGCAGATTAAAGAACAGAGATGTACTCAGGCCAGAGAAAGAACTTCCTTTTCCAAAAGCAAACAAACAAAATAAAACATAACCCTTTTTTTTTAATTGATCTAAACTGAAGGCCCAAATAAACCTTCCCTTATTTAAGGTGTCTTTTCTGGCTTTGTCCCTGCACTCTTTCTTGGTGCCTTTCCACACTTCTGTGAGGAAGCGTTTTCTGTCACAGAGTTCCAGACGCAGGGACTTTCCAGCTGTCTCATGACTCTTGGGCAACCCTGCCTGGCTGGCTTGTGGTCTTTGCAGGTTGAGCTTTGGGAAGCTGCCCCCTGCTGGGCTTCGGTTGGTAGAAGGGTTCCTGGACTCTGGAAGGGGAAATGCTGTCGTTGGCCCAGCCTGGACCCTGGACTTTGGAGCCTCTTGGGTGACACAGTTGCTTACCCTCTTGTTATCAACCCGAAAACCTCGTCATGCAATACATTTCCATCCCTTGACTGTCTCATGACCAACGTGTAGCCCAGAAGGACCATCATAAAGTTGTTAACTGGACTCTATCTCAGGAAAAGTTCAGCTTGACCTGGCAATCGTTATGCTCACACCACCAACAAGTCTGAGAGGTTTTATGTAGAATAATAATGTTCCTAAAATGTATTCGTGAGCCGAGCTGTGCATAGCAGACTCATCCCTGGCCTAACAGAAAGGATATCAAATGGCTGAAATGTGTACTTTCTCAAAGTCAATGACAGCAGGGATGATGAAGGGGTCGGTCATGTAACACAAACGCCAGACAAAGGCCAAGCAAATACCAAAGAACCTGTCAGTCCCTCTGCACTTTCACACAATTCTCAATCATTCCATTCAGTAGATATTGAAAATGAAGATAAATGCAATATGTTGTTTGCTTTGATATAACTGCCACGATCACAGGGCACAAGCTCTCTGTGAGAACACTACTGTTTCATTAATCATGCTTTTTGTGAAGATGTGACTAAATGTAAATGATGTCATTTCTACTGCTGCTTTTGCGTTCTAAATAGGCTTGAGTTACCACACTTGATAGATGTTAATATTTCTGTGTTGATCATGAGAAAGGTTATTCTAATATGTAATGTAGTGAAATATTTGTTTTATGTAAAGAGAGAAACACTCAAATCATTTTTATTTACATTCCTGGGCAACTTGTGTCAGACTGCCCTAAGGAGTTCTGTTTTCCAAAGAATAAGTCTATGGAATGACTTCCTCATAGATTCAAATTACAGCATGAAACAAATGCAGCCTCAAGAGTTTTGCTATGCACAATACCCTTTATTTTCTAGAACAAGACAAAAGACAGTTGTTATAAATAATTTTGGATAAATCAATATTTTATTTTCAAAGACCTCCATGAATTTTTACTTCAAGGTATAAATAACAAAAAGAAATCTACTAGTGATATAATTTTACATGCAATATACACATAGATCTTTAAAATAAATAGTTTTTTCTTATGATCAAGGAAACGCAAGTTATGGAATTGCCTTTAGGAATTTGTGCATTTACCCGCATTTATTTCAGTTAAAGAAATGTGAAACAAGTCACAATTAATGATAAAATGTTAAACTACATTTTGTATGTAGGAAAGGTAGGGAGAAATTTTTATTTTTATTTTTTTTGGAGGAGCAAATAGGGTAAAAATTATAATGTCCAGCAGGGGGTGTCTTTTAGGTTTCTTCTATTATGTTTCAGGTGTTTATTTTTAAATAGGTGAGGAATAAAGGGGAAAATCCAGGGCTGCTAGACTTATATTGCTTCTGCTAGTCTAAAGAAAAAGTTTTTCCGTTTCCAGATTATTCCTTTCACCTACTTCCCTTCCCACCATTTTTCTTTCTCAAGTCCTGCAACATGTGATCCCTGCTGCTGGGTTGGCTGCTGCTGCCTCTGGCCCCATCCCTGATAGAAATTCTATCCTTAAAAACCGCCCAGGGCATTTGGATGATGGGTCTCCCACCAGTCATAAATCCAAATGAAGTTAAGAGATGAAGCAATTCTGGTTTGAGAACTTAAATGGTAGTTACAAAAACCTGGTTTCACCCTGAAATATTTAGAAGGGGCTTTCCTGAAATGATGGGTTCATGCAGTAGTATGAAAGGTAGTGAATGACTGTGTAACATGCCATTTTAAAATAGTGTTGTGTTTGCCCATGAATTTGCGAGTGTGTGGAAGGTCTCCAGAACTAGTGGGCAGAGTCTGGCCCATTTCGGAATATAGCTCCAAACCATCTCCCCTTCTTTTCTGACTTGCATAAAGTTTTACCTCCTCTTTACCTCCTTTTTTGGGGGCCCATTTCACAGATGTTGTCTATGGACATAATAATTCTCCAGACATTGAATTAGAAGGTAAAATGGTAGCATTTGCGTTATACAAGCGAAATCTGAAAAGTAATTGAAACTGACCTCATGTAATTTTTCAAACAAAAATCAGGTCCTGACAGAGAGGCAAGTATGAAATACAGTATGATTTTGAAGTTCCAAGTAACTCAAATGTCAGGAATTCCAAGTTCAATATGCAAAATTATGTTAGGATTTTGTTTTAACTTAAGAAAAGTGAAAGATCGATGGTCAGGATGGTACATTTAGTGCAGAACAGACTGGCTTTGGATCATGTTTCCCAAACTGGGGCACATGGAAACATGGAAGCAGGTGTGGGTTACTGAAACCACAGGAGGAGACTGTAGCTTTTTCCCATTGTGCCAATTGACATGCAGATTTGGGATAAAGGAACATAAGAAATTTAGCTGGCAAGGAATTTCAAATAGTTTTATGCTGTCCTAATAAGACCCAGTAATGAAGCAGAATATACAATTCAAATGATTTGTTTCAGATAAAACAAGAGCCTTCAAGAAATTTTGAACATGTGAAGTCTTGCTATAGCTCAGTCCTCCCAAGTTTATGAATTCAGTAAATGTTTTGGTGGCAAAACTATCAGATTTCTTCTCTGGGCATAGCAGTTGGTTGATGTGGCCTCTGGAAGTCAGTTAACTTGTCATGCATCAGTAAAACTGGTCATAGCTTTTAACCCAATTAAGTACATTTTGAAAATTAGCAGTTATGGAGTTGAATATTACTTTAAACCATTTGTATAGGTAAGGAGTAAACATCACTCTTCATAAGTGTGCTTGCTCAAAGTCTTGGGAAATAACCTGGGAGGAAAAGAAGAGAAGACCAATTGGGAAGCAGAGATATCATGACTATTACTAAAACATAACAGTGATTTATATGTGCTTGCATAGCTTTGTCCTCTACTGCATCTTACATCTCAGGGTTATCCTTCAAAACAGAAATGCATTTTTATTACTGGGTGATTTAGCCAGTGCCCAAGATTATGACTTATGACCTTGGATTTTAAGACCGTCTATAGCACAATTTGAGGCTGAAATTTAATAGATTCCCTCTCTGATCCTAAAACAAGAGGTCAATAAGGAAGAATTCTTTTATCTGGTTGTGGTTTATAAAACAGTTCCTGGGAATGACATCACAGTACAATTTACTTGTTCCAAATTACTCCTCAATATTTATCAGTACAACTAACCCAGGTAAAAAATGTTATTTGATATTATAATGGGTTTTTCTGATAAGCATTAAAGGAAATGTATAAAAATAAAACCTCCAATATTCTTTCTTTTTAAAAATACTATGTCACTTCCCCCTTCCTTTTGTTTTTTTTTTCTTATGCTCTTACTTGAATGGAAATAAGATGTGAAATTTTAAGTATGTAATCATGCATTCATTGTTCATAGTCATCCTTTGAATTTTCCTTGCCTGGTTATTATATTGTTTTGAAAAACTTTGATAGAGAAATATTAAAAGGAATGTGAATAAAAGGTAGATCATTTAGTTAAGCACTAACTTTTTTTAAATTCAATTTTATTGAGATATATTCACATACCGTGCAGTCATACAAAGCGTACATTCAATTGTTCACAGTACCATTATATAGTTGTACGTTCATCACCAAAATTAATTTTTGAACATTTTCATTACCACACACACAAAAATAATAATAATAAAAATCAAAGTGAAAAAGAACAGTTAAAGTAAAAAAGAACACTGGGTACCTTTTTTTTTTCTTTTGCCCCCATTTTTCTACTCATCCATCCATACACTGGACAAAGTGGAGTGTGGTCCATATGGCTCTCCCAATCACATTGTCACCCCTCATAAGCTACGTTTTTATACAATTGTCAAGATTCAAGGGTTCTGGGTTATAGTTTGATAGTTTCAGGTATTTACTGCTAGCTATTCCAATTCATTAGAACCTAAAAAGGGTTGTCTATATTGTGCATAAGAGTGCCCACCAGAGTGACCTCTCGGCTCCTTTTGGAATCTCTCTGCCACTGAAGCTTATATCATTTCCTTTCACATCCCCCTTTTGGTCAAGAAGATGTTCTCCATCCCACAATCCCAGGTCTAGAGTCCTCCCTGGGAGACATATTCCATGTTGTCAGGGAGATTTATTCCCCTGGGTGTCAGATCCCATGTAAGGGGGAGGGCAGTGATTTCACCTGCCAAGTTGTTAAGCACTAACTTTTAATTAAAATATTTTAATCTTTTTTCAGGTATAGAATATGCACTTCCAATTACACAGATGCCTATTGGCAAAGAAGAGCTAGCTGATTTTCTTCCCCCTATATTTCTTTTTCAATCTCAGTCTATTTTCCAGAATATTGTGCTGGAGAGCTCATAAAAAGACACTAAACTCAACCAATTATATGCTGTAAAGGGACCTTAAAGATTTTGGTAACTTGATTGTATTAATGGCTCAATTTTCCCTGCCTCCGTTTTCTGTGCTCTTTGGTTGTAACTTCCTGACGCTGATCCTGTGGCTTGCTTTAGCCAATAGGATTGTAGTAGACATGATGCAAGCAGAAGGTAGAAAAAACACGTCTACAATTTCTGCTTCCTTTTGTGAATCCCCACTACTGCCATGAGAACAAAACCTGGCTAGCCTATTGCAGGGAAGTGAGTGGAGTCCATAAAGGAGAGCTGAATTTTCCCGGTGAGGCCTTCTAGAACTGCCAGCCCAGCTGAGCTGCCAGCTGATACCAGAAGCATGAGTGAGCCCAGCTGAGATCAGTGGGCCTAACCAGAGTGAGAAGACTGTTCACTCAACCCATTGTTTGAAAGAAAAGAGTAAGTGGTTGTCTTCAACCGCTAAGTTTGGAGTGATTTCTCATGCAGCAATAACTGATACAGCATCATTTGGTCCAAAGTTCCCAACTTAGAAGATGAAAAACCGAAGCTGGGAATTTACATTTTCCCCAGCTTTCAAGAGCTATTGAAACCACCAGATTTCAGAGTTGAGAGCCCTAGTTCTACACTATTTAAAAGCCTGAGCACCTAACTATTGACAAACTTCTCAGCTCTTACCAGATTATTTCAGATGTTGCCTGGAATCATTTGAACCAGTATTTCCTATAAGGTTTCAGGTTTTGTCAAGACCGCACTGTGTATTGCTCTGCAGAATTTGGCATTTATGTGAGATTATGCTCTTTTGCAATGGAAAAGCTTCATTTGTTGCACTGAATTTGTAGTTGCATTTGATGCTTGAAGGAATTGGCACTATGAAGCACATGACAACTGTTCTTAAGAGATTGGACTGGTTTCAATTGATTTCAAGCTGCAATTCAAATTGTTTTCTTTCAAATCTAACAACTACATTGTGATAGTTTGTGACCCCTCAAAAACTACTGGAAATAAAATCCTGAACTTTGTAACTGGAAGAAAAGGATACTTGGGAATATATGTAAGGACCACACTTGTGTGGTGGAGGAGAGTTCCTTTCAATTATAACTCAAGCTTTTATAACTCAAGCTTTGGATCTAAAGCTTTACTACGTCATGTGGCATCATACTGGAATTGAGAAATGTATCTACTCAAAACTATTTTCTCTTCTAATAGTTTTCTGTTTAACATGATTTTTGTTTATTAAGCAGAAAATTTCCTTAAGATACCTTAACATTCTGATGTAGGATGTTATTAATCATTATAATTTTTCAGCTTTTCTTTGTCTCAATGATAGAAGATGATTAATACTCTTCAAATTCATTTTTCTTACACAAAACAGTGTTTTCTCTCTTCTGATGCTTATGTTCTTTTAAGAACTGGTTTTCAAAAACAACACTGGAATTGATTCACTCTGCTTTCCATTTATTTATTGAGCATGTGCATTTGTGGCAGTTTTGCAGTATCATTAGTCGACTTCAATAAATCTATATATGCTTTGAGGAAAGGTGGTTTCTCTAGTCTTCTACCTTCTTAGGCTTTTTTTTTTTTTTTTTTTTTTTGTGACAAAGTTTGGATTTAAAGAAAAAAATGTGAAAAATAGTTTGGGATAGAAAAGATATGACTAAATGTCTAAAGACCTGTGCTCTCCTCTTCTGTCACCCGAATTCAGACGTGCCCGTATTGATCTCATTGTAATTGTAACATAAGTTATAATTTACTGACTCCTTCCATGAGAGAACAATTCAACCCAACAAGTTGTAAACCTAATGAAAATCTCTAAGTCTTTATTTCAAGCTATCTTTCCTCCTGCTTTTATTTCTCCTCAGGTTTTGGTATCCATTAGAGAAAAGAGAACAAAAATGTGAAGTTCTTTTATAAAGACATGACAAGCTTTATTTTAGGTGTGACTCATGTTCCATAAAGGATTTGTCTCTGTAAATGAAGGTGTAAAATAATTTTTTGTATGAATGGAGAAATTTATAAATACATTTTGGGAATGTATTACTGTGTAGACTCAAAAGCAACTCCTTTTAAAAATAAATATTTTGCATGTTTACTCAATATCTAGTTTTCTAAGGAACTGACTGTCTTCCACAGTGGCTGTACCAGTATACCCTACGATCCAGCAATTTCACTTCTCAGTATATACCCCGAAGATCTGAAAACAGTGACATGAACAGATGTTTGCATACTAATGTTCATAGTAGCATTGTTCACAGTTGCCAAGAGATGGAAACAATCCGAATGTCCTTCAAAAGATGAGTAAATAAACAAAATGTGGTATATACATATGATGGAATACTCTGCAGCAGTAAGAAGGAACAAGGTCATGAAACATATGACAACATGGATGAAACTTGAAGACATAATGCTGAGTGAAATAAGCCAGACACAAAAGGAGAGATATTGTATGTTACCACTAATGTGAGCTCCATGAAAAAATGTAAAATACATGTTTTATAATGTAGAATATAGGGGTTCTAGAGACAGTCAGAAGCTAGTGAAGGCGGAATGATAATCTAATATGTACAGCTGTGATAATGAGGGTACACTTAATGATCTGGGAATGGTCAGGTGTGACTATGGTTCATTAATGGGATTATAAGTATCAGTGACACAATGAAGGTGAACGTGCCTGTAAATGGTTGTTTAAAGGTAAGTAACCCACAGAGTAGCATCACAAAGCTAAATATGTGTTAGCATGATATAAGGTATGACACTGGTGCAGAGAGTTAGCAACAGAGCAGTATATAAAAAAACTACCCATTATATATTATAGACTATATTTAATAGGAATATCTTACCAACACTACACTAACACTATGGATGAATAATTAGTAGCTGATAAGAGCTCTGGGATGAATTATGTTATGATAATTGAGAGTAATGATGATTGTACAACTAAGTGAAGATAATGTAAGAAACCCACCATTTATCTTGAGATAGAATATATATTAAGTGAAATTAGGAACCCACTACTTAATAAATCAGGCCTTCAACTTGAGGCTTGCTCTTGTGAAACTTAGGGCTGTAAATGGGAGGTTGAGCCTTCCTATAATTATGTCAACAGTCTATGGATCAGAGAGAAGAGAGTGATTTAGTCTGTACTGGGGAGACCCCCAAAAGGGTTTGTATAACAAGCAACATTTGAGGTTGCTGAATAGAATTTAGTCAGATGGTCAGGGAGAGGAGACATTCCAATTAGGAGTGATATGTGCAGTGACAGGAAGTGTGAAAGAACAGGGAGAATATAAGAAACCTGAAGTAATTTGGTTTGTCTAGAGCACAGGGTAGCCTAAAACTCTTTCACCATCCTGCTCTTTCAAAATTCAGGTGTAGCATGAAATAGTCTATGAATCTTTTCCTAATGTATATCACCCAGAAAATCACCCACTCCTTCTCTTATGCACCTGCAAGGCCTAATGTACACTTTAAACACATAATTTCTACTATTTTTGTAAACTTTTATTTGTTCGTCTACCCTCTTCACTAAGTTGTAAATTTCATGAGTTCAGTGACCATGTCTTAGTCATCACTATATACTTGGCATTAAAAAAAAAAAATAAATCTTAAGTAATTATAATGAAAATTTCCTGAATGAGTGAATAAACCAATGGTGGAGAAATGGTCAGAAAATGGAAGACATCTGAGCAAGTTTGCTAAGTTAAGGATTTAGATTTTATCCTTTTGGTAGCAGGGAGGCATGATCAGCATGAAGCAGGAATTGGGAAGCCAAGATAATGAAGTGTAGTGTATCACAATTGTCCAAGGCAAGAGCTAAGGGAGGGTGGTGGAGATTGAGGAGAAGAGACAAATTCAAGAGACATTTGTTGATTTAGAATTGATAAATATAGGTAGTTATTTGGTAATGGGGATAATTTGAATTCCTGATGGAGGAGAGTATTTGGAGAAATGTTCTATTGTGGACAATGTTGTGTTTGAAGTTTCTGTTATCACTTTTCAAGAAGCAGTTGTAAATGTCCTATTGGATGTCAGGAGAGTGGCTAGTGGTGGAGAGAGAAATTTGGGATCATAGGTGAGACTGGAACTTTAAAGATGTTTGAGATCACCCAAGGAGAGTACGTGGATTGAGAAGAGAAGGCCATCATCTTAGTTTGCCAGGGCTGCCAAAACAAATACCACAGACTGATTGGTTTAAACAACAGGAATTCATTGTCTCACAGTTTTGAAGGCTAGAAGTCCAACATCAAGATGTAGGCAGGAAATGCTTTCCTTAAAGTCTAGCATTTTGTCAAGGGTCTGTTGGCAATCCATAACTCAATCTCCATCTCTATCTGATGGCCATCTCTTTCCTACTGCCTCCAACTACTATGCTTACATGGATTCCAGTCATATTGGATTAAGGCTCATACTGATTTTGTTTGATCTCATTGTAACAGGATCATCGAAGTTCCTGTTTACAAATGATCTCACATCCACAGGACTGGGGTTAGGACTTGAACAAGTCTTTGTGTGGTCATGATTCAATCCATAACATGTATTAAGGAAAGAGCCATGAAGAACATCCACAGTTAAGGAGTAAAAGGAGAAAATGGAACCAGAATATCAGTTTGGTAAAGAAAGATTAGAAAGGGAAGCAAACTGGGAGGATTTTGTGTAATTGAAGAGAAGTGAATTTCAGGAAGTTGCGTTACTAAACAGAAATAAAAAGAATAATGTAATATGAGTTTTGAACAGCATCTCCTGTAATTAGGAGCTAAGAAGTTTTTAGTGGCCTTAGTTATTGCAGCTTCTGTGTTCTAAGGGAGAAGCTAGATTGTACAGAGTTGTTAGAAAGATGTTGAGAGAGAGAGGATTGGGAGTACAGGTTATTCTTTCAAGAATACTCTGACCTAAAGTGTGAGCATTAGGCATTTATTAAAAGATCAGGCAGGGTCAAAGGTAGATCATTTTAGCATGTGAGAGACTTGAGCATTATTGTGGCCTGAGGGAATAGCACAGAAAACAAGTGATTGAAAAATACAAGAAAAATATAGGTTATTGATGGCACAAGTTTTATGAGGCTATGGGGCAGAATAAGTGGAGGCAATGGTGGCAAAGCTCTGATCTTCTTTACATGCTGTTCTGGTTTGCTAATGCTGCCGAAATGCAAAACACCAGAGGGGGTTTATTTGGTCACACAGTTACAGTCTTAAGGCCATAAAGGGTCCAAGGTAACGCATCAACAGTCGGGTACCTTCACTGGAGGATGGCCAATGGCATCTGGAAAACCTCTGTTAGCTGGGAAGGCACGTGGCTGGCATCTGCTCCAAAGTTCTGGTTCAAAATGTCTTTCTCCCAGGACGTTCCTCTCTAGGCTGCAATTCCTCAAAAATGTCACTCTTAGTTGCTCTTGGGGCGCTCTTCCTCTCACAGCTTCTCCGGAGCAAAAGTTTGCTTTCAACAGCTGTCTTCAAACTGTCCCATCATCTGTAGCTCCTCTCTCAGTTCCTGTGCATTCTTCAAAGTTTCCCTCTTGGCTATAGCTCCTCTTCAAAATGTCACTCACAGCTGCACTGCGTTCCCTCTGCCTGTCAGCTCATTTATATAGCTCCACTGATCAAGGCCCACCCTGAATGGGTAGGGCCATGCCTGCATGGAAATATCTAATCAGAGTCATCACCCACAGCTGAGTGGGGCACATCTCCAAAGAAACACTCAGAGAAATCTAATCAACACTGATAATGTCTGCCCATACAAGATTGCATCAAAGATAATGGTGTTTGGGGGACACAATATATTCAAACTGGCACACATGCTCAAAGAAGTGGGGAAGATAATTGTACAGTCAACATTGGTGGTATATATGTCACTCCATCTGTGATCATTTGGGGGCTTTTATTTGGCTTTTATCTGGAATAGATGCTTTCACAAACACACTATTATTTAATCTGAAGATAGGTCTTTGAGCCCAAAGAGAGGTTCTAACAATGAAGCTGGAAGACCAATGTGGTCATAGCTTCTCAAAGGAAAAGACCTTGGAATTTCTTCAAATTATACCACCCAGAACTTCTTCTTGGCCCGTGGGTTGGCTGGCCTTTCTTCTGACCTTGGGAAATGACCACCTTACCCAGTGTGATTTGTGTGTGTGTAGATGTGGTGGCAGTGGAGGGTTGTATGAAATGTTCATGTTCTGTGGCCATTAGGTCATAATAAGTGCCTTTGCTTTAGGAATTTAGACTTGTCAGTTTTGGAAACCTGGAGAATCACTTTCATCAGGCTTGTTCTAGAAAACTGATTCACACTGACAAGGCGCATTGTAAAACATAAATACCTACAATAAATGATGTACATGCCATGAGGATGAGGACCAAGACATCACATTCCAGGATTATAATTCTTTTCAAGAGGGCATGGTCAACTTTATATCAGATTTAATTTGAGCATGATCTCAGAAAGTTCGTTTGTATGGGAAAATTCATTCTGGTCATTACGGGACATTGATGAATATTTGTGAATCTTCTCATTTTACTTTTTTGAAAGGAATTAAACACAGTCATTAGATGAGAACCCTTTTTCCTAAATAGTGTCTGGGTTAACATAAGTTCTTCTCATTCCAATTCTTTATTGTCAATGGTCTATGTTGGATAAAGAATTTATTTTAGCTTACCAGGCCTTACCAGGCCATGTTAATTTATGCACCGACTAGACTATAGGCTTGTTTTAATGTCAACCACAGAATGCTCTGTTTCTATTGACCTTTTGCCTTTTTTACAATTCTCCTCTGTTCCTTTTCCCCTTTGTCCTCATCAGGGCTCTTCATCTATTTCCTACCTTCTAAATCTACTGGAGCCATTCTTTGCATAACTAAATGTTTAACCACAATCTCCTCACGATTACCACTCATGTTTACCTCCAGGATTGACCTTCTATGGTAACATAACACATAAGTAAGTCCTGAGCACTTAATGACAGTGAAGTCTGGTTAATCATATATTTTGTGAGGATCTTATGGACAGTCAGCTGCAGCAAGGAGGAGAGATACAGGAGGTGCTTGAAACAAATTTTCTTATATTCATAGATCCTATAGACAGAGTTACAGCACTCCTCACAGGGCCACAAGGGGAATGTATGAGCAATGTGAGGCTAACCCAGGCAGGAGGGGAGCTGAAGAAGAGACTATAGACCTGGGGATTATGTCTTTTATAGCATTACAGGGGGTGGGGTTTCAGCAATTGGTTAGTCAGGTATATGATTTGGGAATATTTATTTGAATTTGGTACAGGGTTCTGGGCTAGTGGGGAGGAGAGACTTGGGATGCATATATGACAGGGAAATCCTGGAGAGACACTATGGGAAAGGATAATAGTAGCCCGTGGGTGAATGCAAAAGAGACCCAGGATTGGTGAGGCATCACTGGCCAAGCATAGACTCTTAGATTGGCTTCTTTTATTGCATTATATATAATCTATATTATGTATTTGTTAAGCCACTGGATGGTGAATAATTAGGCTTTTTAGTTTTACTTATTTCTTTTAAAAAAACATTATGTGGACCAGGATGTTGGTGTAAGGTGACCCAGGATCCATTCCTCCACAGAATCATTGAACAACTAGCAAAAACTTAAAGAGCCATCTTCCTCAAAACTCTGGGAAACTGTTAAAGGGTTTCAGTAATGGAGTGGGTGCCAAATCAAGAAAACACAGCTTTAAAAATGGTAGGAGAAGCCCTGGTGCCTTTGCTGGCCTCTCCCCCACCAATTCCCTGGTGTAGTGCGGAGCCAGCCTGTGCTCCCATTGTGGGTCCCCAGTCCTCCTCCAGAGGGAGAAGAATAACCCCTATAAACATACTGGATGCCTGTATGTCAGTGCCAGTCTTTTGGGAGGCAGTCTAAAGACTGAACCAGGAAACTCGTCTCTGGCTTTACCTCCCAGAGTGTGCTCTGTAAATAGAAGCAGAAGCAGCTTGCAGATAGCTAAAGCAGTGTAAATAACAGTTAAGACACAGAAGACTATTGCAAAGGATTACTGGATATAAAACATAGCTATTTCATAGGGAATAGAGGAGACATTCAGATTCCTGTTAAGTGTGGGAATTACTAAGACCATGGAAAGCACAAGCTCAGGACAAAACACTAGCTCAGAGAGATGGAAAGAACCCGGCATTTTAATTTTGTCTTGGGCTGATCATCTTGATAGGAAAGCTAAACTATGAAGGAGAGCACCAGCCAACATAGAGCCAATTCACAGACTGTGAAAGGTATTTCTTTTGCATTTGATAACTTCTGGCACTCAAGGAAATTGTTGTTGTATCACTAACTGCATACAAACTTAAGAGACAAACAGCTCAGGGATTAAATCCTACTTTAAAATGCATAAAACAAAATGATAAATCAATGGTTCTTGGACATACAATATATAAACGTATAATTTGTAACAAGTACAACACAAACAGGACGATGAAGGCTTATAAGGAAGAGTGCTTGTATATGCTATTGAACTTCAATTGGTATGAAATCTGTATACTTAGGATATTAAATTTGAGCCCCATGGTAACCATAAAGAAAATATATGAAAAATGTATACAGAAGTAAATGAGAAAGGACTCAAAATGGCACAATACAAAAAAATCAAATAAATATGTAGCACTAACTGAAAAATTCAGGAATAAAATATATGAGTTAAAAAAAAAAACAAATAGAAAAATAGGAGAAGAAAATCCAGTATTATCAATAGTTTCTTTAAATGTGAATGGGTCAAACTTTCCAGTCAAAAGGCAGAGATTGGCAGAATGGATAAAAAAAGTATGATCTAGCTACATGCTGTTTAAGAGATTCAACTTAAATTCAAAGACATAAGTAGTTCGAAAATGAAGGGATGGGAAAAAAAATACCATGCAAATAATAACCAAAAGAGATCTGGGGTAGCTATCCTAATGTCAGATAACATACTGCTTTAAGTAAAAAACTGTTGTGTGGGACAAAGAAGGTCATTCACTATATACTGATAAAGGGGTTAATTCAACAAGAAGACATAACAATTATAAATATATAAGCACTTAATGACAGAGCCACAAAATATATGAAGCAAATATTGACAGATTTGAAGGGAGAAAGAGACAGTGAAAGATTGAAAGTTTTACCTCTAAGGTCTGGAACCAGAAAAAGATGCCTACTGTCACCAGTGTTTTTCAAAATTGTACTGGAAGTGCTAGCCAGAGAAATTAGGCAAGAAAAAGAAATAAAATATATCCCAAATTGGAAAGGAAGAAGTGAAACTCTCCTTATTTGCAGATGACATGATCCCATATATGGAAAATTCTGAAAAATATCCAAAAAATCTGCTAGAACTAATAAACAAAATAAACAAAGTGGCAGCGTACAAGATCAACACCAAAAATAAGTAGAGTTTTCATATATTAGTAATGAACAATCCGAACAAGAAGTCATGAAAAACAATTCTATTTACAATAGCAACTAAAAGAATCAACTGTCAGGGAATGAATTTACCCAAGGATAAAAGGGGCTGTGCACAAAAAAACTACAAACCATTGTTAAAAGAAACCAAAGAAGACCTAAATAAATAGATGGGTTTTCTATGTTCATGGATTGGAAGACTATCATTAAGCTGTCAATTCTACCCAAAGCAACTTACAGATTCAATGCAACCTCAATCAAAATTCCAACACCCATTTTTTTTAACAGAAATGGAAAAGCCAATCATCAACTTCATATGGAAATTTAAGGGACCCCAATAGCCAAAATCATCTAGAGAAAAAAGGAAAGAAGTTCAATAGTCACATTTCCTGTTTTTAAAACTTATTACAGGAGAACGATATCATCAACATGGTGATGTAAGACATCCCCTGGAGAAACATCCCAAAGATTCAGCAAAAGAGAAAAATCTCAGGTAGGAAACTTCCATCCCAGACAAGCTGGTTCCCTTCTCTCCTCCCAAATTGATCTACAGATTCAATGCACTACCAACCAAAATACCAACAGATTCCTTTCAGAAATGGAAAAGCTAATTATCAAATGTATTTGACAGGGTAAGGGGACTTGAATAGCCAAAAACATCTTGTAAAAGAAGAATGAAGTTGGAAGACTCACACTTCTTGACTTCAAAGTATATTACAAAGCCACCGTAGTCAGAACAGCATGGTACTAGCATAAAGATAGACATACTGTTCAATGAAACAAAATTCAGAGTTCAGAAACAGACCTGCACATTTATGGTCAATTGATCATTTTTTAAATATGGAATGCTTCACAAATTTGCTTGTCATCCTTGTGCAGGGGCTGTGCTAATCTTCTCTGTTTCATTCCAATTTTAGTATATGTACTGCTGAAGCTAGCACTCAGTTGATTTTTGACAAGGTTCCCAAGTCCAGTCAACTGAGGCAGAAAAGTCTCTTCAATAAATGGTGCTGAGAGAACTGGATATTCATATTAAAAAAAGAGTGAAACAGGGCACCTATCTCACTCCCTACACAAAAATTAGCTCAAAATGGATCAAAAACCTAAATATAAGGAGTAGTACAATACAACTCCTAGAAGAAAATGTAGGGAAACATCTTCAAGATCTAGTGATAGATGGTAGATTCTTAGACCATACACCCAAGTCTCAAGCAATGAAAGACAAAATAGATAAATCAAGCCTCCTCAAAATTGAATACTTATTTGCTTCTAAGGACTTTGTCAAAAGAGTGAAAAGACAGCCAACTCAATGGGAGAAAACATTTGGAAATCAAATATCTATTAAGAATTTGAAATCCAGAAGACATAAAGAAATCCTGCAACTCAACAATAAAAAGACAAACAACCCAATTAAAAAATGGGCAAAAGACATGAATAGACATTTTTCCAAAGAGGAAATACAAATGGCTAAAAAGCACATGAAAGATGCTCATCTTCACTATTAGGTAAATGTAAATCAAAACCACAACGAGATTTAATTTCACATCTACTAGAATGACCATTATTAAACAAACAGGAAAGAACAAGTGTTGGAGAGGATATGGAGAAATAGGAATACTCATTCACTGCTGGTGGGAATGTAAAATGGTACAGCCACTTTGAAAGACAGTTTGGCAGTTTCTCAGAAAGCTAAGTATAGAGTTGCCATACAATCTGTCCATCCTGCTCCTCAGTATATACCAGAAGAACTGAAAGCAGGGACAAGAACAGATATTTGCACACTGATGTTCACGGCAGCATTATTCACAATTGCCAAATTTGGAAACAACCAAAGTGTCCATCAATGATGAACGGATAAACAAAATGTAGTATAAACATATGATGGAATATTATTCAGCAATAAGAAGGAATGAAGTCCTGAAGCACTTGATAGTGTGGATGAACCTTGAGGAAATTATGTTGAGTGAAATAACTCAGACACAAAAGGACAAATATTGTATGCTCTCACTAATATGATCTTATTATACTATGTAAACTCGTAAACATAAAATCTAGAATATAGGTTACCAGGAGATAGAATGAGGCTAGAGAATGGGAAGCAGTTGCTTAATATATATAGAATTTTCAACTAGGTTAATTTAAATAATTGGAAATTGATAGAGGTGATGGTAGCACATAATTGTGAGTATAATTAACAGTGCTGAATTGTGTGTGAATGTGGTTGACAGGGGAAGTTTAGGGTCTTGTATGTCACTGGAAGGAAAGCTAGAGGTTAAAACATGGGACTGTATAACACAGTGAATCTTGTGGTGAACAATAAATGTCATTTACAGCACAAATATAAAAAAAGTTCTTTCATGAACTAGAACAAATGAATGACATTATTACAAGGAGTTAATAATAGAGGGAAATATTGAAAAAAATGTGCCTATTGAGAGCTGTGGACTATAATTAACAGTAATATCTTAATATTCTTTCATCAGTAGTAACAAACATACCACACCAATGCTAGGGGTCAATGGGGGGGGGTAGAAGGAGTATGGGAAGTTTTGGTTTTCCCTTTCTTTTTCTTATTTACTTATTTTTTTTTAGAGTAATGAAAACGTTCTAAAATTGCTTGTGGTGATGAATGCACAACTATGTGATGATATTGTGAGCCACTGATTCTTTACTTTGGATGGTGTTCTGGTTTACTAAAGCTACCAGAATGCAAAATACCAGAAATGGATTGGCTTTTATAATGGGGTTTATTAGTTCACAAATTTATAGTTCTAAGGCCATAAGTGTCCAAACTAAGGCTTCAACAGGAGGATACCTTCATTGAGGAAGGCAGATGGCATCCAGTGTTCCTCTGTCACATGGGAAGACATTTGGTGTTATCTGTTAGCACTTCTCCTGGGTTCTGGTTTCAACTGCTGTCTTCAAAATATCTCTCTGTCTGCATCTACAAGGGAAGGCATTGCTCCCGGGTTGCATTGCTTTCAGCTTCTGATTCCAGTGGCTTCCTCCTTAAGCATCTGTGGATTTTTGCTTAACTTCTCCGGTTCAAACTCTGGGCTTTATCTCTTAGCTTAGCATCTCCAAATGACTTTCTGTCTGCATCTCCAAGCATCTGGGTCTGTGTCAGATTTTAGCTCTCAGCTCTCTTAAGGACTCCAATAAACTAACCATGAACCACCCTGAATGCGTGGGTCACATCTACATAGAAAAAACCTAATCAGAAGGTCCCACCCAACAAAAGAACATAGTCTTTCCTGGATACACAATGGTTTCAAAACTGGCATAGATGGATTGTATGGTGTGTGAATATATCTCAATAAAACTACATTAAAAAAAACTTATTACAAAGCTATAGTATGTTATACTGCATGTTAATGGCACAAAGACAGATACATAGACCAATGCAAATGAATTAAGAATTCAGAAATAAACCCTCATGACTATGGGCAACCAATTTTTGGCAAGAGTGCCAGATATTGTATTATCTCTAATTGAAATAATTAGAATATTCAAATTCATAGAGTCAGAAACTAGAATACAGTATGCCAGGGGCTGCGAATGGGTAGGAAATGGGGAGTTTATGCTTATTTGATACAGAATTTCTGTTTGACATGACAGAATATTTTGGAAATGGTTGTCCTTGATGGTTGTACAACATTATGAATGTAATTAACACCACTGAATTGCATATTTGAATGTGGTTAAAAGAGAAAATATACTGTATATAAGTTATTAGAATAACAATTTTCTAAAAGCCATAAGACTGTACAACCCAAGCAGTGAACCCTAATAGAAACTATGGGCTGTAGTTAATAGTATAATTATGATAATATTATTTCATCAGTTTTACAAAGGTATCACACTCATGCAGTGTTAATAGTAGGGAAAGTTGCATGTGTGAGTCGGGATGTATGGGAACTCTATATTTTCTGCATGATTTTCCTATAGAGTTACAACTTCTCCCCCCGAAAAATAATAATAATAAGCAAACAAACAAACAAAAACCTTTATGTGTGGTAAGAAATTAAAAAACAACAACAAAAAACACCACCACCTTGGCTTACATTCCAGTTTCTCACAAAGCTGTGTGATCTTGAGCCTTTTATCTTCTGATGTAAACTTCTTATGTAAAATGAGGAAAATAATACTATTCTTACCAATTGGTGAGAGGTAATGAGATAATGAAGATGAAAGCACCTGGCAGAAGTGCATTGTAGGCATTCCCTAAATTTCAGATGAATCTGAATCTGGGTGAACACAACTTATGATGGCAAGGAACTAATTCATGTATATGTTCCCCTTGTTTCTGTTCAGTCCTCATCTTCTTTTTAACATAGTTTTAATCATAGAAGATATGCAATAGTATATTCTGCATTTTTTCACTTACCATCATTTGATATATTTTTACCCTATTAGCATCATGGTATCCCTTTTAAGGTCACTGTGCCATGTTGTCACTAAAAATCAGTCAAGTGGAATCACATAGTCATTTTCAAGTGTGAGATATTTATTTGTCAAGGTAGAAGCTTATACTTTTAGATCATAAATTAATGACTAAGTTAATCTTCCTTTTTTAATTAAGAAAAGTCAACCAAGCATAAATGTTGATTAAACAGATGATGGTACTGAAAGTACATATAGGTAATATATGTTATTCAAATGACTTAGGCTTCATCTCTCCATGAAAAATAGAGAACCAAGGTGATTATTAGGAATATGCAAGTTTGAAGTCTAAGAAACAATTTTTTACTTAAAATAGCCAGATCTGTTAATTTTTGCATGGATTATCTGCTCAGTTGCTTCAATAATCCACTTAGGTCTTAAAAATTTATTCAAATCCTCTGTGTTTAAGTGTTAAAAATGATTCTTTTTCCCTTCACTATTTTACACATGAAAATATTGAAAAGATAAATGGCAAAGTGTCTTCTAAGCTCTTTATATATGGTTCTGAGAAAAATAATAGACAATAATAAAATTTCAAATTTCTCACATTATTTTGGGTAGGAATTTTCCTGTTATTCTTGGTCAATATTAGTTTTGGGAAAAATCTTTGGGAATCAGTATCCTAAATTATTTATATAGGATAAAAATTCATTGTTTGTCCAAATGAGTTATTTATTTTTAGAGCAAAATCAATGTTGAAGTTGAGACTTCATCAGGGTAAATGGCAGCTTCATCCAGCAATGAAAGTGCTATCTCTCATTTGTACACCCTATTTGTTTGAATTTAGATGTCTGTGAACCTCTAGAAAAGTTTACTTTTTTACTCACTCTCCCGAGCAAAAATAAGTCTCTGGTAGTCTCGTGGTCAAATGGGAAAGAGGTATAATGCTTTTTGTCTAAATACCAATCATTAATTGAACCATTTAATGGGCACAGACACTAAACAAAAAGGAAAATGGAGGCATTTCATTCTTCTCCAGTAACAAAACATCTGGTACTCCATTCATTTGGCATATTACTCCATTTGGTAAGTACTTTTTTCCTCTTGCTTTCACTGTTTATGTTCAAACATCCAAATGCATTTATCAGATTGCCTTTGGAGAATGTCTGTGAGGATAAAGATTTGCATTCACTTTCAAAGATCTCAACATCTTGTTTTAGAAATCATTCACACTACTATGAAAAGCAACAGTCAATACTGAAAATATACAAATGTCACTTGAAATCTAAGCTCTTAAGTAAGAAGGAGGACATCTGGTCATATTCCTTATGCTCCTTATAATCCCACAGTCTGGAAATCTCCAGAAAAGTTTCTTCACAAGTAACTGACCAGCTATGCAGTAAATAAATAAAATGAAAACTCACTAATTTACCCTTCTTTTGATTAAAAAAAATTAAAACAAACTTAACTAGCTGGAATTTAGTTTGTGGTCATTAATTAAGTAAAACAAATTGTAAGACTTGAGAAAGTATGAGTAAAAGTTTAGTGAACAATGTCTTCAGAGAATTTTTGCCCAATTTCCATGAAAATGAAATAGTATACAGTATTTCAAAGTATTTATAATTCTGACTTTCATTAACTGAGACCAGACTTCTTCCCCCAAGCCAACCATGATCAGTTCAAATTAACGAAGGTTTTTATTGTACATTCCATCTTCTGCCAGGGAAGGCTCCTATCCCAGATACTCACATGACTTATTTCCTTATTTCCACATTCTGCTTGAATGTGACCTAAATAAAACAGCAACTCCACTGTCCCCAGGCCACTCTCCAGCCTATCACCCTGCTTTATTATTTTTTTCTCCCTAGTTCCTACCACCATCTGACATATTATGTATTTATTTGTTTATTGTTGTTCATCCTGCTCTAGAATGTGAACTTCATGAGAGGAGGGACTTCACTAGTTTTGTTCATATTCTTTGTTCCCAGTGCCTACAATAGCTTTTGACACATAGAAGGTGTACAATAAGTATTGGTGATTTGTGGAATAAAGTAACAAATGGGATTTGCTTGACTCTGATGCAAAGATTGATGAAGGAAAAGGCAAATTGGTGAACAACTGGTAAAATGCTGGCAAAATCAGAGAGAAGACTCTTCCTTTGTTTGTGCCTGGTGTTCTCAAATCTAATTATTGTTTTTTGTTTCTTTTTTTTTTTTTTTTTTTTTTTTTTTTTTTTTGCTGGCCTTGAAATGTAGGCATTCAGCCAGGAGACTGCATGCTGACTAATGAGACAGAGATACGGAACAAACCCAGCAATATTCAGACATTCTATATGCATTCATTTTTCTCTAGTGACATTTCAATATATTTCGGTGAAGATATTCCCTAGATAATGAAGATATGTGTAGTGAGCATTGAAAGTGATGAGTCTTTTTTTCCATTATCAAAGACAAATACAGGTGTGTAATATATGCAGAGCATTGAAAGTAAGGAAAGAAAATGAGAGAATCCCAAGTAATGAAAAGAAAGTAAAGCTCTCCAGTAATGAAAAGAAAGCCAAACTGAAAACATAAATCTCTAGACTCAGCAAGGATTTATATTTATGTGGAGTGAGTTGTCCAATGGCTTTCATGATACGATTCGTTTTGAAAAAAATGTCAATTACTCTGCCAAGTAAAGTTCATGGTTTAGTGAAAATTTCATCTTCAGTCTAATCATATGAGCCAAATTCTGTCTCCACATATTCTGAGATGAGAAATGAACTAATTTTTGAGCTTCTTTGTGACATTCTAAGCATAATATTAAGTACGGGTGAGCATAGCAAGGTGGGATCTTGGTATATTTGAATTAGGCCTTATGCCATATCCTGAACCTTCCATGTAACATGACATTAAATAGCACAAAGTACATTTAATTCAATGCTGCTTTGGAATCTGTCCAAATGACCAAAAATTGTCAACTCACCTATAATGCAGTCTTGATGGTCAGATCACAAGATATGTGATAGTGAGTTATTTCCAGCATAGAGTCATAGAGTGGCAAGGCAGGGGAAATTCTGGACAGATCATTTTCAAGCAAGACCAAATTTGAATTAACCAGAGAGACATAGCCAGGTTTGGTGACTGGGCTTTAAAGACCAACTATAAAAGATCAATTTTATTTTACAATTGATCATGGTGCAGCATATTGAATTAGAACCTCTCATCTAATCTTGGCTTTCTAATGTCAAAGTAAGGCAAGTAGTTTGCAGAGTGTACCTAGGTATTGATGGTTAAAATGAATCTGGCCAGTTTATTGGGAGGCTGTGGAGTTAGTCTCAATGGTAATTTACACAGTTATAGCTGATACAAATCCTACATTGAAGTAGGTCATCCTATGTTTGTAGGTCTGCTATATATCATGTTCCATAGATTATACAGTAAAATTTGACTTCAGTCTTGTTTTTAAAATTCAGGGATTGGAGTGTTTAATCCAGTTGTTAAGGAGCTGGTGTCTAATTTTTCTGGTTGGAGTAACTGAATGTTTTTAGTGGTAGAGGAGAACAAATGGAGGCCAAAGAGTTAACTATAAAAGCAGGTAGATACATGAGTCCACAGAGAGGTAATTGTTGCTAAACTGAGATTTGGATTAGGAATGGGACTACTTCCTGTGTTTCCAGATAACAGCCACTTAGATGGTCTTCCACCGAAAATTTGACTACTTTATCATCTGGGGGGAAGGGAGTAAAAGCCACAAAGAAAAGTCAGCAGACTTTTCAAAACTTGGCAGATAAAGTTGACATGGTCAGGAGAAAGATATTTTTAGGCTTAGCAAGGTTGTTATAAGAAGTGATGTCACCGCCCTGAAAGATCCTCTACGTATGGGTCTAATTGCAAGACCCTTGATTGTTTTTGTAGATTTAGCCAGGCTTTGTTTGTTTGTTTGTTTTGTTTACAGCAAATGACACAGGTACAAAGTGACACAGAAAGAGGCCACTTGTTTCAAGCTCTAGCCAGTACTTCCATTTGCTCTGGTTTGAATTTTCCCAAAGTGGTCAACTTCCAAAGGCAAATAAATATATAAACTGAGAGCATGAAAAAAAATTACTATCTGAAATACAATAGAAATCTAAAGGCATTCTTTTATCTCATCAAATGAATGGAACTTTTGTGACAATATACAGAATATGTTTTCCAGTATAACATTTAATCAGAGTAATATTTTTTCTTTTTTTGAGCTAAGATTAATTTAATTATATTGTATATTGTAATGAAAAATACAGAATGCAGAAAAGGGAACAAAATTTAAATAAGTCTCAATGAACTTCCAACATGGTTTTCTCTAATGGTTGCATATGAAGAGACAAAAAAATAAAAGCAATATAAAAGCTTGTTTTCCTGAAACACCATCTGTTATTTTTGTTTTAAGTAAGCTCAGTCCTCCAAAGGTTATAGATACCAAGGAGGAATTAGCACCATTATGGGAAATGTTGTTACTTCTATGTATTTGACTTCCCCAATTATCCAAATATAGAATTCTAAAATGATGTATTTTATAATAGGTGTGACTAAATTTCTGATTTGCTATATAATATCAGATAAATGATATTGCATTGTCAACTTGCTTGCTCTGAAATGCAAATAAATTAGGGGTTTGCTTTGCATTTTTTTCATTTCATTGTAGTTTTCTGTTGGCCACATATATAGAAATGTTGAAGAAAGTGGTTATCAAATTGTTATCAAATATATGTAAATTTATTGATTCCTGTACCTTAGGGAAATTAGTTTTCTTTTTAGTTATAAGAGAATTAGATTCCTTTTCCCAAAAGGGAGGCAAAGAAATGTCAAATACATTTATATACCTTATAAACATGAATAAATAATCTGTACATCATTTTCTCCCTGTAGAACAAGACTAAATACCCTTTAGGGATGAAAATATTTAATTGCCTGGTATGTTGTTACAGATATTTTATATGGACACTATTTCTTTCTTTTGACTTGCAATTAAAATGACAAATTCAAGATTCCTGCTTGTCAAGCACTGCTCGTGTAATATTAAAAAAATTAAAACTTGAAACAAACCAAAAAGAGAAAATAAGCAAGTGTTTATACATAGATCAAAGCTACTCAAATCATGACTTTTGCCCCAGCTATAAATTCCAATAAAATAGTTTTTGAAAATTCACAGGACTGTCTGGGTGCGGCACAAGTATGCCCATAAACTTCATCAAGGGTCAGTGCTATGTCTATGGGTTGCTCTGGTAACTGGTAAGGATTAGTGTCAGGTTAATTTGGCCAATAATAGTGATGGTAGCTAGCATTCAGTATACATTTAGGATGTACGGCTTACATAAATTAGCTCAATATGATAACAAGCTCCTTCGAGTAAGTACCGGTAATATCTCCACTGTACAGGTGAGAAAAGTGAGGTAACATACTCTATGGTCCTGGGGACCACAGTGGCAAATAGGAACCCAAGCAGCCTCACCTCAAGGTTTAGTCTCTGCTTCCAACCACCAGAGGACAGCTGGTTACAGTTTACCATGTGTATTAGAAAGGATTCTCTAGGGAAACAGAACCAACAGGAGATATAGAATAGAATACATATTATGATTTTTTTTAAATAGGATTTGATTCATGTGACTGTGTGGATGGGCAAGTTCAAATTCCATAGGACAGGCTGCCAACTGGGGACTCCATTGAAGGATTTCGATGAATTCCCCAGGAGAAGCTGGCTGGCTGAAGTAGAGATGGAAATGCTCCCATCTAACTGCTGAAATCATCACTTCCTGTTTTAAGGCCTTTAACTGATTGGATGAGACTTCTTTCATTGTTGAACGCAATCTCCTCAGTTGATTGTAGATGTAATTGGCAGTAGATGAAATCAACTTAATTATTATTTAAATCCATGAAATAACAATCAATCAGGCCAGTGCTTGCTTGACCAAACAGCTGGACACCATAACCTGGTCAAGTTGACACATGAATGTAATCATCACCATCTACCCCTTGTCAACTTGGCCCCCATACACATATCCTTAAACCATACTTAATCTCTAAATAAAAACAGCCATACTTTCACCTAACACAATTCAACTGTCCTGAATACAACTGGAAATGTGATAAGTTTTTCCCCACAAGAGGATGCAAGTCCTTGGGTAATATTCATTCATAAACTTGCTCTCCTATAACTTAATACTGTGACATGAAGTTTGTGCAACTTATGTCATATGATAAGGGGATAAGATAGGGAAGAAAACAAAGATATTTTCTTTATGCATATATACAATATACTCGTAAAAAGCTAGGAATACATATTCATAACCATCACAGTCCTCATTTCTGTAACTGGTCACATGGTCATAGCTCATATTTATAACTACCTTCCTCCACTACCCATTCCAAATTCCCATTACTCTTATCAAGCACCTTATCTGTCAGTGGTTCTTTGCCTGGTGGGATGACACAAACCTTCATTCATTAGTAGTCTTCCTGGATTGGGTTGTTTCAGTTTTCCATTGAGTTTAGTCACATTTTAGCCAGTTTGGATATATAATGCCCCAGAAAAAGCCATATTCTTTAATGCAATCTTGTAAGGGCAGATGTATTAGTGTTGATTAGGTTGGAACCTTCTGATTGAGTGTTTCCATGAAGATGTGACTCACTCAACTGTGGGCAAGACCTTTGATTGGACAATTTCCATGGAGGTATTACCCCACCTACTCAGGGTGGATCTGAATTAAATCACTAGAGCCATATAAAATTGCTGACAAAGAGAGGCCATAGCTCTGGGCTGGGAAAGAGAAAGTAACGTGGCAAGAGGGGGGCCATGGGCATTTGGGACCATTGTCCATGTAACTTGTGCCTTCAGGGCCCACTTGAGTTCTATCTTGTATATACTACTTCCATTTTATGATGGAGTGCTGCTGTGCATGCCCAGCTTCTTGGCTTGGAAGTTCAGAAAACACTCAATTCATGGTAGGCAACTCAGTTCTCATGGTAACTCATGGGGAAGCATTTGGTCTCTACTAAGGCCAAGTAATAGGCCAAAAGCTGTTTCTCAAAAGGAGAGTAGATATCTTCAGATGATGGAAAGGCTTTGCTCTAAAATCCTAATGGTCTGCTCTGTGATTTCCCTGTAGGGGTGCCTGCCAGAGTCTCCACACAGCATCTCTATTTGCCACTGACACTTCCAGCATAATCAGATCTGCTGAATCATATGGCCCAAGTGGCAGAGCAGCTTGCACAGCAGCCTGGACCTGTTGCAGAGCTCCCTCTTATTCTGGTCTCTATTCAAAACTAGCAGCTTTCTGAGTCACTTAGAAAATGGGCTGGAGTAGCACATCCAAATGAGGTATATGTTGTCTCCAAAATCCAAAGAGGCCAACTAGGCTCTGTGACCCTTTTTTTGGTTGTAGGAGGAGCCAGATGCAACAGATAATCGTTCACCTTAGAAGGAATATTTTGACATGCTCCACACCATTGTACACCTAGAAATTTCACTGAGGTAGAAGGACCCTGATTTTTTTTATTGGATTTATCTTCTACCCTCAGACAAATAAGTCAGTCTTTAAGGGCAAATTTTATGAAGGAAGGGCAGTGCATAAGTGAGGGCTCAGGCTGTATAACAGTGAGCAAACTCTTACATGGCACTCGCTGTATGCCAGATACTTCACATATAGAAATTCATTTAATCTTCATAATACCCCTAAGAGGTAGGTACTTGTTATAGATTTAATGATATTCCCCCAAAAGATAAGTTCAAATCCTAACTTCCAGTCCCAAATGTGACACCATTTGGAAATAGGATCTTTGAAGCTATTATTAGTTAAGATGAGGCCAAAGTGAATTATGGTGAGCCCTTAATCCAACAGGATTTGTTTCCTTATTTAGCAGAGGAAATTTGGACACAGCCAGTAAGGAAGAGACAGAGAGACAGAGACAGCCTCTTGTCAGAGGGAGAGAGATTGAATGATGCTGTCACAAGCCAAGGAAAGCCATGGATTGTGGGCCACCTATCAGAAGCCAAGGGAGAGGTATGGAATGGATTCTCCCCTTTAGGGAGAATCTGACACCTTGATTTCAGACTGCAACCTCTAGAACTCTGAGACAATAAACTCTTATTGTCTTAAGCCAATCAGTCGGTGGTACTTTGTTACAGAAGACCCAGAAAATAAGACCATACTCTGTAATCCTACTTTACAATTAAGGAAACCAAGGCACAGAGAAAATGAATTAACTTGCCCATGACTTTGTAATACTTCAGAGACAGGCTTTGAATTCAGGTTGTTTGACTCTAGACTCTATATTCTTTGTCATTATGTGATGCTGTGTCATATTTTGGAAACTTAAGACTTTAAGTAATTTATGTACAAAACTCACATTATGGGAGCCAGGCTTAGGCATTTTAAAAATTAAAATTCAATGAAAAGAGAAGCAATATAGAAAAGAAAGTGTCAATGACAGTAATATATTGGCACTTGACAGTCTATATTTACCCGTTTATTTTAGTTAGTACTCTTATATTAAAATTAGCAGAAAATCTCTTCAAATGGCTTAGCCAAATAATGGAATTTAATGGAATGATCCTGGGACACCTCATGGAATCCAGGAAAATTTGCAAAACCAACCTTCAATATACAGAGACTGGAAAGTGCTAGGAACTCAGAGATCTCCAAGTCTCTCTTATTCTCCCTGTCTTGTAGGCTACATGGTCACTCATTCTTCTCTCTCTTGCAGACAGTCTTTCTCCACTCTTTCATGCACATGACTCTACTACCAAAGCCTCCTAGTGTACAAGTCCCCAGATCAAGAGCCTGGGCCAGATTTACTAACAAGTTTAAATCTCAATTCCAAACTCCCAAGAGAAAGAATCTGACAGGCCTGACTTAGGTCAAGTTTCTATCCTTACTCCAGTCATCTGTGACCAGGGAGGTAGGGTCACAGAGGGAAAACATGACTGCTGGGACAGGGCCACATTGTGACTTTTATGGGCCTTAGACACTTTTGTCTTCATGGGTCCATTCCTCCCTAGAAGGTATTTAAAATTATATTTCATGGTTGTATTAGTATAAAGACTAATATAGTAATATTATCTATTAAACATTCCTTTCACCTAAAATTTCATTTTTTTCTTCTGATTTTCAAAAGAAACTAAAATATTTCTGTGGTCTCCTAAATGTATTGTGGGCCATGGGCACTGTGACTACTGTGCTTAATGTTGACTGCAGGCCCACTTTCTCAGGGAAGTGGACTTCTTAGAGAAAGAGGGTCTTTTCTGGATTTACACATGCTATTTAGGTAAGACATTTTCAAAGCTTTTCACCCTCCCTTTTTATGTGAGTCATATGCAACCTGTGTTGATAATGATACAAGTGATATTAATTCTGGAGAAAGTATTTTTCCTTGTCTATTCTTCCATCTAAATGACTTTCACATGTCCAGCTTCAAGTTGTTGATTTCTGCCTGGTTCCCTTATGGTCTCAAGGGTGCAGAATAACTTGGAATCTTGTGTTGGGAAAGATTTGGGGTAACTTAAGCTCTTGAACCCAGCTGAGTATTTCACAATCTTTTCTCCAGTACACAGGGTTATATTTTATCAGCTATATCCATGATAAGTTCTCAGTGAAGCATATGCCTTTAGTCCATCTTTCATAAGTAAAATAAATCAAGAAGTGCATTGTATTCTCTTGGAAATACACATATCTTGCCATTAAGATGGAATTGAAATATGAGTCCAAGTTAACAATTGTAAGGACTATTTTCTGTCTTAGAGGCATGCAAGGAGCTAAGACATTCAAAATATATAACTTTTATCTACTATTTTGAGTCCTTTCATCAGTGCTAGCAATAATGATAGAAATGAAATAATAAAGGCAGGATGACAAGCCTGCTATTATTTTCTGAATTTTGAGTCTAACAGGTTGGACAGCTGACTAGGTTGAGTATTGGCATTACATCTAAGGGACAATCTCATGGAGCTTTCAAGTGGTACTTGAAATACCCAGTGAAATACTCCTTTAGGGGAAACAACACAGTTCACCCTGAGAAGTGGAATCTTTCTTTTTAGAGTGAAGAATCACCTCTACATCAATGAAATAGGTACGAAATAGTGGAGCAGGATTATCACTGGCTTGGGAGCTCATTCAATGTGGAAACATACGGGTACATGTTATGTAAATTCTTGCCTTGTAACATATGAAATATTTATCTTTAGGTATCTGACCAAAGTGAAACAAGCACACTGTAGGCTTTCAAAAATATTTCTTACAATGGAAAGATACAGAAATAGTAGTGTTCCAGTTTGCTAATGCTGCCTTTTTGCAACACCAGAAATGGACTGGCTTTTATAAAGGGGGTTTATTTGGTTACACAGTTACAGTCTTAAGGCCATAAAGTGTCCAAGGTAAGGCATCAACAATTGAGTACCTTCACTGGAGGATGGCCAATGGTGTTTGGAAAACCCCTGTTAGCTGGGAAGACTTGTGGCTGGTGTCTGCTCCAAGTTCTGGTTTAAAAATGGCTTTTTCCCAGGATGTTCCTCTCTAGGCTTCAGCTCCTCAAAAATGTCACTCTTAGTTGCTCTTGGGGCATTTGTCCTCTTTTAGCTTCTCTGGAGCAAGAGACTGCTTTTAATAGCTGTCTTTAAACTGTCTCTCATCTGCAGCTCCTCTCTCAGCTCCTGTGCATTCTTCAAAGTGTCCCTCTTTGTTGTAGCAAGCTCGCTCCTTCTGTCTGACCTTGTATAGTACGCCATCAAGGCCCATGCTGAATGGGCAGGGCCACACCTCGGTGGAAATGATCTAATCAGAGCTATCACCTACAGTTGGGCAGGTCACATCTCCATGGAAACAACCTAATCCAAAGTTTCCAACTTAACACTAATGCGTCTGCCCCCACAAGATTGCATTTAAGAATATGGCTTTTTCTGGGGGACATAATATATACAAACTGGTACAAATATTTACAACTTCTTCAACCCCAACGTGGCATCATATCATAATAGAAGACTTTGTTCCAACTTGGCCATCCAGTGTTGAAATTGGTCTAGATTAGATATTTCAAACTAGTAGGCAGCAGCACACTTCTGCATGTTAAATCGGATAGATAATGTGAAAGATTGAAATTTAAACGGCAGCTGCGGGGTGGCGGGGGTGTGTAGGGGTTGGAGCAGAGACTGGGCATGCGCACTGGGGGCCTACACCGGAAGTGTGCGCCTTTCCGCGTCTACGTGAGCTGGACATTGTTTGTTTGGGTAACCATTTTGTGGTACCCCAGCCTTGAAGGTAAACCTGTTAACAGGTGAAGCTGATCAGGGAGCTGGAAGTGCTGTAAGCTGAGCATGGGGTGGGGGCTAAGGCCTCCTGGCATTCCGAGTACAAGAACCGCGCCTGGATCTTCCTGGGAGGGCTTCCTTATGAGCTGACCTAGGGAGATAGCCTCTGTGTGCTCTGCCCGCATGTGAAGATTAACATTAATTTTGTGAGGAACAGAAAGACTGGGAAGTCCAAAGGATTCTGTTTTATCTCCTATGAAGACCAGAGGAGTACACATTTGGCCCTTGTAATTTTAATGTAATCAATATCAGGGAGAGAAATATCCAAGTCAACCATGTTTGCCAATACCATTTCCCTTGACCCTCTGAGTACATGGGAGATGCGGCCAGATCTCAGGGAGAAAGACTGTGGGGCTCAGACACTCATCCTGTTCATCTAAAGGCTCTGATGATGAAGCACCCTCAAAACAGCACAAACAAGACAAACAGAAAAGAAATAATATAGAAAAGAAAAAAATAGTAAAAGAATATAGAGAAGGCTGCTGTGAAAGTGAAAGAGGAGGTGGGATAGATGGAGCAGCCGTGGTCCATGCCCACCCGAGGCCAGGTTATAAAGGAGAAGGATGCTCTAGCCAGACCTCAATAAATACAACAACATGGAGAGTCCAGAGAGGGGCAGAAGCCTTACCCTGGCTGCCCCTAGCCCAGGACCCCTAACCTGGAGAGGGGGCTGAGCCTAGACCCTAAACAAAAGCAGGAGGAGGAAAGAAGAGAGTAGATCTCTCTTCTCAATCTGTGGGCATGATCACACAATTTTACTAATCCCAGCAATCATAGACCAGACCAAGGCTGAAACCTGCTCAGAATCTGGGGCAGAATTCCTTAAAATTTAAACACTTTGTCTATAACTATTCAAAATTATACAACAGCTGAAATTGTATTACAGAATTTGTATGGCTCCTTCTGGAAACTTGAAATTTTGGTGCCTTAAGATTTTAAGAGTAGGGCTGTGTAGTGTTTCACCATATAGTAACTCCCCTCTCCCCATTCTGTTTAAGTATTGCAATTTTCAATGTACCAGTATGTGCTAAAGTTTAGGAAGCACTGTCCTAGATGATCTCTGTTGTCTTCTACTTCTAAGCTTTTCAGGCCAATGGAGTGGGAACTTAATGCTATCATACAGTTTTTCTAGTAAGCAGTAAATGATGTTTAGGTTCCTGTCACTGTATAATTTTATGTACCAATAGTAATGGAAGTTTTTCTTCAACTTTACCTAAAGATAAAGCTGAGGGCAAAGAATATTCTTATGCAAAGTGGTACCAATTGAAATACATGGCTAATCATGGTGAATTATAAAGAGAGTCTCTCTCTAGTACATTCTTGCTACTTTTCTCTATTTCTTGTACACACACACACACAATGCATATTTATACACACACATACATATGAATGTATTTGAAATCTAAACATGATATTTCATTCTCTCTCACGAGAAGTTGTTTTATCTGCTAGGGAGCTTGGGATATGTAAAGTAATATAGCATAATTGGAAATGCAAAATGTTTCCTGGATTCTGTTAGCATTTGATGTTTGATTGAAGAGCATTTCATTCCCATTTGCAATTTCACATTCTGCATATATATACCAAACTGCATATATGAATGTGCAAAGGTTGCCACTTAGGATGGAAACCTTAAGCTAACCTTTTGGAAATTGCCTGTTCATTTTAAATAAGAAAAAATAAATTCTAATATCTGGAATGATTTAAAATATTGTGACTTTGGGCCAATGATTCTTTATATAGGAAATCTATTTGGCATAAAAATTTTCCCAGAAAACTACTGATTCTGCAGTAGTATATACAAATGGTACTGATAATATAAACAATAAGAATATTGCTAACCCAGCATTTACGGATCAGTGGAAATTTCTATAGTGGACAGTTACAATGAATTTAAAGAGTTTTTCCTTTTTTATTATAATTTTTTCAAACAATAGCCAAAAATAGAAAAATGCTTTTATCCAGTTATTACAACTGTTTTCATTTTCCCACATATACTTCCAGTCTTTGCAAGTATGCTTATTTTACCTATTTACATGTATGCATATTTTACCTAGCTACAGTTCATTCATTCATCTATTTATTTGTTCAAACATTCATTCATGAAATATTTCTTAAGTTTTACTGAGTGCAGATGTGATACTATAGGTGGGGTTACAAAAATGAGTAAGACACAGTAACCAGAGGAGGTCATGATATAGTGGTAGAAATGGACATGTAAGCAATTAAATTAGAAGTTTGTCAACAATGCTCTAGGATTATAACAGGTGACACAAGACAGTCAATGGGGCAAATGAAGTTAGAAAAACACTGCGGGCGGTGATTGCAGTGTAGACAGAATCCACAGGAGACTCACATGTTCATTGTGAGTGAGAGCACAAGATATGGTACGTAACAGTAGTGAGAAATGAGGCTGTTGAGAAAAGCAGGGAGGCAGGAAACTTCTTGCGTGCTGTACAGATTATTTGATATTTTCTTGCTTTGGGGGACTCAATGATTTTAAAGAGAAAATGATGTGATCAGAAATATATATATTTGTTGTGCTACCATCACCCGAAATTGTGTTCCAAACCTCTCACTCCTGTCTTTTCCTATCTGTCTGTAGTGCTTCCTTTGGTGTTTCCTGTAGAGCAGGTATCTTGTTCATAAACTCTCTTATTGTCTGATTGTCAGAGAATATTTTAAACTCTCCCTCATATTTGAAGGACAGTTTTGCCAGATATAGAATTCTTGGTTGATGGTTTTTCTCTTTCAGTATCTTAAATAAATCACACCCCTTCCTTCTTGCCTCATAGCTTCTCTGAGAAATCCACACAGTCTCAAGCTTCCTTTGTTTGTGATGGATCAATTTTCTCTTGCTGCTTTCAGGATTCTCTCTTTGTCTTTGATGTTTGATAATCTGATTATTAAGTGTCTTGTCATAGGTCTATTCAGATCTACTCTGTCTGCGGTATGTTGTGCTTCTTGGATCTGTAATTTTATGTCTTTCATAAGAGATGGGAAATTTTCATTGATTATTTCCTCTATTAATGCTTCTGTCCCTTTTCCCTTCTCTTTTCCTTCTGGGACACCCATGACACGTACATTCATGTGCTTCACATTGTCCTTCAATTCCCTGAGACGTTGCTCATATTTTTCCATTCTTTTTCCTGTCTGTTCTTTTGTGTGTAGAATTTCAGGTATCTTCTTCTCCAGTTCCTGAGTGTTTTCTTCTGCCTCTTGAACTCTGCTGTTGTATTTCTCCATTGTGTTTTTCATCTCTTGTGCTGTGCCTTTCATTTCCAAAGATTCTGCCACTAGTTTTTTCAAACTTTCTATTTCTACCTTTTATTCACCCAGTGTTTTCTTTATATCCTTCATTTCTTTTGCCATATCTTTCCTGAACTTGTTGACTTGGTTTTTGATATGATTTAGCATATTTCTTTGAAAATCTTTAATTGATTGTTTCATTAAAATGAAAGAATATCTCAATTCTGTCTTAATTGAGGTGTAAGTGTGTTCCTTTGACTGGACCATATCTTCATTTTTCTTAATGTAATTTGTAGTTTTCTGTTGTCTAGGCATCTGGTTTCCTTGGTTACCCCAATTAGATTTTCCCAGACTAGACCGGGTTCAGGTCTCAGAGTGGGGCTATATTCAGAGTCAAGTTTCCCTGAGGGGTGTCTTAGAAGATTGACAGACTTTCCTGTGAGGCCTCTAGCTGTTGTGCTTTTCCTAACCTGCTCAGCAGGTGGCGCCTGTCAGCCTGTCTCTCCAACTGGTGTAAGGAGGTGTGACCCCTTTATTTCTTAGCTTAGTTTCTGTTTTGACTGTTTCCCCCCAGGCATGGGGGTCTGAGTTCTGAAGGGTGGGCTGGCAGTAGAGCTGGGCCCCATCTCCTTCCTCTTAGGGAAGATACACCCCCTAGGGAGTTATCTTCTGCATTTGAACAGCTCCTTTGTCTCTAACTCTGTAACTCCCCCCCCATCTGGGTCAGAGTGCTGCAAACTGAAAATGGCCACTCAGGCTGAGAGAGCAAAAAAGGGCAAGAAAGCTCCCTTTCAGAGCCAATCCACGGCCCCCTGGTTCTGCCCTCTGGTCAGATAGAGCACCTGGTCCTCTGGGCTCCCTCTCCTGGAACACTGGTGTCCTCCAGCTCTCCACACAAGAGTTAACAATTAGATTATTGAAGACCACCGTGTGAGCAGTTCACAGGAAAGATGAGAAGGAACACCAGAGACCAGTGTGAGTGAGATAGCAACTTTATTGTCCTTTGCTTATTTTATGTAGCAAAATATACTTTTTCTGATAGGTTTGCTAGCTACATAATATGCCACAGAGTGATCATTGCATATTTTAGCAAATATGTAGTTCCCCCCCTAAAATAGCAGTGCTTGGAGCATTTTGGTACATATGCTTATTTTGATGTGGCTTGTCTTTTTGTTATTTCTATAGGATAAATTTGCAGGACCTGGATCATTGGATAAAAAATATGAATTTTCTTTTTGCTTCTAGGTTTTCCTAAGCCATTTACACACATGACATTGGGGAGTGTATTCATTCATAAAGAATTTGGTGCATGAATTGTAATGGCAGAATTCTGAACAGAAATTCACAGCCTCCGTGACCATGACTGGATATACTGTTATTTTGTTTAGGGCTATTCCCTTTCTTCAAATACCATTCATTTGAAATAAAAGGTGCTTCTAGAGTTAGTGAGACTCCCAGAACAAGTCATTTCTTGACTTCATAATACTCTTGAATGGGGATATACTTGTTTTTCTTGTATTTACAATTCTAATAGAAGGAAGCAAAATGCTTGTTATTATCAAACCTCTAAATTTCATTCTTCATTCTGTAAGGTAACATTTGAAACTTCATCTGTGGAGCCCTCAGTGGCTTCCTACATCACTTCACAGTAGAGCTGCCTCTGATTGGAAGAACATGCAGGTTATATTTTCAATGACTTTTATTCATATGGAGGAGTCCATTTTTTTGTCTAAGATATGTGACATTAAATAACCATTATTCCTAAATTGAAGATAAGCGGTAAGTCAAACAACAATATCTGTTATCAAAGATGATCCAATTTCAGAAATACATAATTTTGGATGAATACATTCCCCCAAAATTCAGTAATTTGGGCTGAAATAATTGTGTTGCCTCTATAATCCTAATGTTGATTTTATTACCTTCTTTTTTTTTCTCCAGTGTTTTGTTTTTCGGTTTGTGCAGGAGGACAGAGACACATGATGTGTGTTTGGCTCATGTGTCTGAAAATGGCTTCACAGGGACAATTTGATACAGCTGAAGCTATTTCTTTTTAGAGACGTTGTATTTTGAGCAGCTGCCTTAACAGCCTTCATTTTGTTACATCATATGAGATATATCTCTGCAATAGGAAGAAAGACATGGGTGATCAGTAGTTCTGACTAAAACTTAAACTTACAAAGGCAAAACCAGAAATGTATGTTCCTGAAGTTGTATTTGTATAATATGTGATATATACACAGTTTTCTTATCCTAGTTTTAAGTCATCTTTTCAACCACCAGGGCTTTTAGTTTTGTCTCATTCACATAGTCAAACTCCTTTTTTTTTTGCCATAGACTATTGCATTTTGGTTTAATAATTTGAACTCTCATCCAGAAAGCATCTCAAAGGGCTCATCTTCAAAAATAGATTTCAGGGCTGCACATTCTGAAAGACAATCCATGCTTGCTTTCCTGTCATGGCCCTATATGCAAATGAGAGCCTCAGATCATCAGCTATTAATGTAATGTAAGGGATAAATTATGCTTGTTCATCTAACTGTGCTCAGCCAGAGCGCTAGGCTGGAGTCAAACCACAGGTTTATTTGAGGGATTCTGACAAGATGTAGTATTTAGCCTGTAATACCTAAGGCATCTGAGAACACAGCAGATGACATTTTGTAGGCATTCATAGTGCCTTTGAGTTTGGAAATTCCTAGGTTCTCTAAAAGCAGCAGTAGCACACTCAAGTGACACACAGCATTCCAAGCTACATTTACATGATTGCAGTGGATATGATTAAACAATAAAAATTGAATTAATTGCTTGTTTTACCCCTTATGGCTGATTGACTGATTTACTAGTTGCTTTGATTTGTTCAAGAAATTATCCAAATTACCTTTTCATTTCAGTCAAGGAACTAGTCACAGAAAATACACTTTGATTTGTTGAGAGGCAGAAGTTCTCTCTTAAGTGGCAATTCCCTTAGCCCTCTAAACTAAAGCCTTAAATGGATTGCAAAATATTTTTGATGCTTTGCCTCATTTGATTCCTTCACTCTTTGACTGAAGACTAGTCATTAACCATATATATCTGCAACATAAAGCTATACTGAGCCTAGGAACTTGGTCTGCTCAATGGGCATGGACTTCATATTTTCCCCTACAAACACTATTTAAAAGAATGGCATTTTATAGATGAAACAGTGGAAACCAATACAGGGAAAATCTGGGCTTCAACTTGGAGGTAGATATTGACAATGACCAAAGCAAAGACTAAGTAATAGTTGAAGGATGTGGCCTCTTTGGTGGCTTGGTCACGCCAGTGAGATGGATTTGGAAGAGGGCAGATTCAGAGAATCCTCCTCTGACAGGGCTTGCCTCCACATTCCGCTTAAAGCCACGTTTGCTAGTAGGAACCCTGAGTAGTTGGATGAATTTTATACTGCTATCTCATATTTAAATTCTGAGAAATTTGATGTGTTTAAATAAGCTCAGACATAGGTTAGACCTATACAGAGATGATTGAGTTGGAGGAATAAAGGAACAGAGCAGAAATAGATTTGAATATGATATATATATATATATATATATATATATATATATATATACATATTAAGTACTGCCATCTCAGAATTTAGTATTCTATTTCATTTGCTTTAATATATAATAAGTAATATTAAGAATAAAGGATTTCCATTTTTAACTCCTTAGCTGAATATTTTTATAGCAATGAGCATGGCTTTTGTCCTTTGCAATTTTAGTCAGTGTTGAGGATTGAATTATATCCCCCACAAAAGTATGTTCAGGTCCAAACTCCTGATCCTGCAGGTGTGACCCCATTTTTTTTTTTTTTAATATGAAATGCTTCACAGATTTGCATGTCATTCTTTTGCAGAGGCCATGCTAATGTCTGTACCGTTCCAATTTTAGTGTATGTGCTGCTGAAGCAAGCACAACTCATTTTTAAATAGGATCTTTAAAGATTTTTTTAGTTAAGGTGTGCACAAAGTGAATGAGCGTAGGCCTCAATCCAATATAGCAGAAGTCCTTATAAGCAAAGGAAAGTGCACACAAAAAGAGAAGCCACAAGGAGCAGTCAGAAGCTGGAAGTCAACAGATCCCGGAAGAGAAAGGAGAAGATGACACCATGTGCATTATCATGTGACGGAAAAGTTAGGGAACCCCAAAGATTGCTGGTTAGCCAACCAATCCCCCCTGCCAGAGGAAGCAAGCGTATTAGCCTCTGAGTCATGAGGTAATAAATTCCTGTTTTAAGCCAACCCCTTGATCGGTATTCATTTTAGCAGATAACAAACTATGATACCATATAAATAATGATTAGCAGACGGCATGGTAATTGTTGAAATACTGTGTGACTGCCAATAACAAAGCCTTCTGCTAAAACACTAGAAATTTATTGTGTAAAAGGTCCCTACATTTTTTATTGTAATTTTCTTTCCACAATGCATTTGACACATTTCTGGCATGTTACTTCAGCTTCTTCCTGGATTTCTGTCAAACTGGATTTTTCAGTATTTGTGTCACCACTGATACAGGAAAAAGCAGATCATTGTTAACATTAAAATTTTATTGGGATTTCAAATGTGGAGGGCATAATCTTTTCCTATTTTTCTTTACAATACAGTGTTTTTTAATATAGTGTCCCCCAAATTGTAAGCACTATTTTGGAAAATATGTTTAGTGAAAAGCCAAGTAATTCCTCATATAAATCAGACAAAAGTAGTGTCATCTAGGCTAAGCTATTAAAAATATCAATACACTAGTAACAACCCATTATATTGACCAAGCAGAGTTTATCTATTTTTATTCATACTGATCTAGATATGCTCTTTCAGGTTAAAGAGGGATTTACTTCCTTTTACTACTTTTTATGAATTGAAGTCATCAAATTTTTTTCTGACTTTCATTTTAATGGTTTGAGATAGAGTCAGGTGTATGACTTTGTAGTTTCTTTTTCTACTTTATTTTATTACTGGTTATTTTAAGGTCAAAAGATTTCCATTTCCAAAATACATAATAGAAATAAAGAAGCAGTAAAATTTGAACTAGATAACATGGACATTTTTCTTAAAAGTGTCAACATGATTAACAAATTATTCAAAATTGGAGCTTATATAGCATGAACTTTACCTTAAACGGTCAGAGATGTGATTTTAGAGTTATTTTATTAATCTCCCACTAATAATGATTATTGTTCTTATCTCATCAGAGAAAATAAAGTAAAAACTAGTTAACTATGAAATCGTAAGAATTGGAAACACCGGCTATTCATATATTGATTCGGTTTCATTAGCCTAAAGTCCGTATCTCCTATGTTTATCTAAGATTAAGTCTATTTAATAAAAAATCTGAAGGAAAGGTAAGGGTTTTCTAATTGAATCAAACTTCAAACATCATTTTTACATAAGTTCCCCAGGAGAATTGGTTCAAGATAATTTCTTTGAAAAACTATACATAGGGGATAATTGCTTCAGTTTTCCATTTCCTCTTCTGTTGAGTTTCTCTTCGAAATAGGGTCCTGAATTCCCTTCAAAACCCAGAAGCAATGTCCCTCACATCGATATCTTAGCATCTTCACAAAAATTCTGTCATAACTCATTTGGAAAATAATACTTCTGCATATCTAAAATAGTTTTTCATAGGAAGAATGTTCCCATGAGGGAAAAAGATTGGCCTGATTCCTGAAGAAAATGGTATTCAACAATGTATTATGGGAACAGGTGACATTTTCCTTGTCTTTGTGATATGTCCCACATAAATTTTGGTCAGATGAATCATTTCAAATTTATTGAATAGTGTCAGAATAATCAGTGCAGCAGTGGATCTGTTGAGGATGTTAGTAGAAAGCCATCAAATGAAGCATTCATCCATGTTTGTGAAACCGCTTCCATTCCATTCCAAGAAGGTTTGTAGCAAGTAGTGTTTTTAGAAAGCTACAGCAAAGTGGTGCTAAAGGAAATTGTGGTTTTTGCCAACTGATATTCCCTGAGAGCAGCAGACCTTCAGAAAAGAATTGAAAATTAATGAGTATAGCATGTTTTATACAGCATCACTAAATTATTTTACCTAGTCATAAGTATGAGTAAACAGCAACAAATTGTGATAATAGTTACCTTATTATCCCCTGTCACCAAAGGTCTTTGTAGGAAAATCTATACACAGGCTTTCTCCTTAGGGAATAACAGGGATGGGTTCCTTGAAATGATGTGATTCTTGAATTATCAACAGTCCATCCCAGTGGGAAAATACTAACATGTTAGGAATATTTTGGCAAAGTGCTTGAAACATTAGGACAGCAAAAATGATTTTGAAATGTTTTCTTGTTCAAAATACATTTGTTGCCAGGATTCTCTTAGTTAACCATTTTATACCCCATGCCTGGAAAGTTTAAAGCTCTGTGATACAGGTTTCTGTTTCTATGTTAGGTAATTTTTTAATCCATGTGTCAGTAGTAAATGAGCTGATTAGTCGAGTGGATAACTTCTGGGTGCTCCTCTTTCATTTACTGACAATTCTTTTTTAAAGCAAATGCCAGTCCTACAGGTTCATAATAAAGACTTGAACTCCCTTTTTCATTAGACACACAGCAGTAAAATGGTTAACGAAGCTGTAGAAATATATTTGCAATATGTTCTCTGTGAAATTTTCATATAAATATTGTTATCCCTATTTACCCAAATTAGTACTGTGTTTTAGAGTACTCATAGCCTTAGATAGGTCCCTGTGACCTTTAACTGGCACTCATTTCAGACAATAATTGCCATATAAGATAGTACAGCTATCTTTTGCAGTTATTTTAATTTTAAGTTTCAAAGTTATCATCACAGAAATTTTTAATATTCTGAAATTTCTTTAGCTCTTCACTCCCATTTCTGAGATTTCCAACTTTAGTTGAGTTTTATGGCTAGGATTGTTTCAAGACGGTTTTTAAAGGAAAAGTTCTATATTATCTTGCAGCAAAAAAAAACCAGCATTTGGAACAATCCAGGATTGAGACGCTTTCAGGATTGGCCATCAGTTGGCTCCTCACTCTGTGCTTAGAATCATCAACTTTGAAGCCAGTGTTCATCCCTGGAAGACACGTTATATTATGAGATCTTTCAACTGTTCCTCTAAAAAGAATGCTTTGCTGGAATAGGTCTCACCCCATCAGGAACATGGGAAAACAAACAGCCTATTATTGTTTTTGGCTTAAGCCAAAAGAACCTCAAAAGAAAGGAACAAACAAACAAATCTGACGATGCCTTTAGAAAATGCACTAGTGGCATGAAGGCTCGCTGATAACAGCATTTATGCCGTACGTTGTACAGTGCTTCCTATGTATTCTAAAGAACTGCACCTACATTATCACAATGCCATACGTTGTACAGTGCTTCCTATGTATTCTAAAGAACTGCACCTACATTATCACAGAAACCTTTGAGGTAGGCACTGTTACTTTCCCAATCTGTTAGTTGAGGGAAAGGAGGCAAGAGAGGTTAAGAATCTTCCCCTAATCTGTCAGTTAGAAGGCGCTAGAGCTAGAATTTGACTCAAGGCAATCTGGCTTCAGAATCAACAGTCATCATGCTTCATCATAGATTTTATGCTACATCTTTTCCCCAGGCTCTTTTAATTGGACTGTTTTGTCCAACTTTGTTATTATTTTGTACAAAACTTCCTTTGAACTTTTATATTTTGTTTCAACTATTTTTATTCCGGCTTTAAAAATAGTTTCTAAAATAAAAAGTTGCAGTTGCTGCAAAATTCCCACAAGCATCTAACTTCTGAGATCTTGTTTCAAGCCTTCATTTGTTTCTGGCCTGACTTGGCCTGAATCATCAGACACAAAATCTGAATAAGGCAGATCTTATAATATTGCCATGTTTAGGTCTCCAAAAATAACCATTGGAGGACATGACCTATCATTCTTCATGGATTCTATTGAATGATGAGCTCAGCTGCTTGTTTTAATCATTTTATTTGCCTTCTCCTTGAAAGTATTAAAGGAGTTATCTATGAGAAATGAAGATGCAGTGTTTTATTTTATGGTGTTGCGCAAAAGAAGACTTTACACTTGTAAAATGTGTTTTCATATCCTAGACCATTGTTTATTAAAAAAGAAACCAGTAAAAATGTATCATAACTATTTTCTGTTTGAATTATTTTACAAATCACTAAATGCTATTATTATTCTTATTTTCTTAAAATATATTTTTTTTAAACTGAGTTAAGGGAGCCTGACTGAATCTAGAATTTAAATGGCAAAGATAGAAAATGACTTCTTGATTATTAGATCAAATGCAATTGAATTTTTTAATTTTATTTTTTCTTTATTAAAGAAGTTGTGGGTTTACAGAACAGTCATACATGAAAAATATAGAATTCCCATATACCACTCTATTATTAACAACTTGCATTGACATGGAGCAGTTGTTACCAATTTTATAATTGTATTTTAATTTTAATAATTGTATTATTACCTATTATTAATTAAAATGACCTCTTGATTGTTAGATCAAATGCAGTTGAATTTCGACTGCATGTGATGGCCTTGTCCACAGTCAGTGACTGAAATAATCTATTTTTTGTTGACTGGGTTTTTTTGTCAGCTTTAGAGATCAATTTCTGCCTCATTGCTCAGGTCGTCATGTAGCTTATTTGATTTTGTCATTGAAAGATAAAGGATTGCTCAGTTACCTATCAGGGATAATAAAGGAAATTAGATAATTCAGTTGAACAAATCATTGATGTTGAGGAACATAAACTTTTTAGTATTTCATTTAACCAGGGTGGCTATTTATGTTTACCAGTTTTCTAGATAACCGCAAACTCCTTATTTTTAAGCTACTTGTTAAATGCATCTTGATATATGGTGATGATCTAGATCCTATGCCAAGTCTGACAAAGAGCCTGATAGCTTTTGGATTATAATCCAAGACAGAAAAAGCAAGCGTAATTTTAAAATATGTGTTTAAATTATATGTGGAAGAAGAAAGAGATAACTGCATTTTGTGGAATCAGGACCATTTGAAAGTGTTTAAAAAAGAGGTAAGAGGAGGTCTACTCTGCCTTCTACCCATAATTCATTGGTGAGCATATTTTTCAAGAGCAGATAGAGATAGAAATGGCTGTTAGTAGGCTTTAATTGGGTTGAGAAAGGCATTTTAGGAGTAGTCTATAACTTGAGAAAATAAAGATGTTGATTGTTTGCATTAGAGGCAAAGTAAAATGTGGACGTAACAATAGACAAATAGAAGGTGGAGTTAAAAAAATTGAAGGCATTTCTTAATTTTCTGAAAGAAAATGACCTTTTAATGAAAATGGTCTTTCACAGAGTTCTATGAAAGCCCTGTTTGCATCCTGAAAAAAATGTATAGAATGTGTTAGGTATAAATTAAAGTCTCATCCTATAACCAATCTAGTCATAAGTACATTCTAGAACACTTTCTTAACCTGTGGGAGAAGTATCTGGAAAACCCTCATCAAAATTTCATTTATATTTGGTGATAGGCAGATTATTCCCAAGACCATTGTCTAAAGGCTGCTGAGAGATGTAATTTGACTAGTAAATTAATGGTTTCTGGTGATTTTAATGTTAACATAACATTTAGAGGCATTGCTCACCAGGGGTGCAATATTGGGTTCCACAAGATGCATGAGACAAAGGCACTTAATGAGTTTTGGCTGAGCTGCACATATTGTGCACAATTCTGTTCAAACTGTTACAGGCTTCCTGCCAAGATATGTAGGAGAAATTGCCTAAAAGATTAGTAGAAGAAATGGTCCCATCCCCTGCTGGGTACCCTTGTGATTGGTTTGTCAACACTAGGAGAAATTGTTGGTATAGACAGTAAACAATTAGTTAGTGTCAGTTCATAGGAAGGCTGGACTCCTGAGTAAGATTTATGAACAGAGAAATAGTGACTCTAGGATACAGTTTCCTTCTCAGTAATAAGTGATGATTTTAATAGGGAATGGCTACTCTTCATATTCATTTCTTATGCTTATTCATATTTTTAATAATTATTTCCTGTGATAAATTCCTTTTAATAAAACTCATGAAAATGAGATGGCTAGATAACATTGCAAGTTTAATATTCCATTTTTGTACACATAGCAAAAATTTTTAACTATTCATACCTTCATTAAATTTTAAACTTGAATAAATAACAATTAAAGTTGTTGCCCATTAATCATCTGCAAATTAAGAGTAGCAAAGGCTGTTATTCTATATGGTCTAGTTCTTAGAGTACAGATGCATATAAACATTATTTCTGAGTTGTAGACTCATTCTACAATAGAAAAACATCTATAAAATTTTAAACATACATCACTGGAATAGTTTTTTTTTTTTTTCAAGTACATTAGCATCTTTTCTTTGCTTGTTATCAACAATTTTTTTCTGGTATGTTCTTTTAAAAAAATAGTCATCCATTTTTTATCATTATATGAACTTTTTACATAGTTTCAAATCTTAACTTTTTTGTTACACAGCTACAAAACATATTAGACAACATTTATTGAATATTTATGTTCCAGGAATGGTTCAAAATGCTTTACATATATTAACTCATTTACATATTGCAACAATCCTATGGAGTAGTAACTGTTATCAGCATAATTTTATAGAAGGAAAACATGAGATCCTGAGAAATTAAGACATTTGCCCAACTCTCACAACTTGAAAGTGGTGAAGTTAGAATTCTATTCAGGTAACCTGACTCCGGATTCCGACCTGCTGACCACTACATTTTTTCAAAGTTCCTGGAAATTAATGTTTGTGCTGGATAAAATCGAATTACAGAGTGTTTTAAGATTAGAGGATATTTTTAAGGGTGCATAATTTCTCCTTTGAAAAACTTAATAACTGAACTAAGATTTGAAGTAATTTTTTGCATTCAATACTATTTTTAGTGTTTAAACAGGTCACATTCATTTTAAATCAGTTAAGATTTTTACATAAGTATACATATATTTTCAATTCAGAGCATAAAGTTAAAGTTCAATTCAATCTCTCTGGATTATCAGATTATTAGTGAGATGAGATTAATGAGATTTTACTAAAAATTCCAGAATGTGACTCTCCTGCCAGTATTGCTGATGGTTGCCTAGATAGTGATGATGCCACCTGAGTGCTTGAGAATAAAACTATTGCTGTCCTATAGCTTGTTTTGACCTTTTGAGATACACCATTAAGTCCTATGAACACCTGCAAACCTATTCTGAGATTCTTTCTTTCCAATCCTCTTAACCTTTCAGATCACTAGCAAGCACATGGATAACCCATCAGGAACCGAATGTATACCCTAGACCACCTCCTGTTTTATACTGCACTCTTCAGGAATGGTAGGTGCTGGACAATGGAGAAGAATGATTATTTTGAGCCAAATAAAACAACAGGAAACTGCTATCTCAACCTAAGAAGAACATGCTTATTCTAATTAAGAATATAGTGAAAAAGAATGGCAAATTTTATGTGCCAAATTCATTTCCCAGTGAGGAGAGCAGCCTGATACAAATCCTTGGAAGTTTGCTTGCAATCCTTCACAAATATATTGAAGGGAAAATTCTCGTCTGACAAACTCAGACATCAATGTCTAAAGTCTGATCATGGTGAAAATAAGCAAAACCAGGGTGAGCCCAGGACGTGAATAAGCCCCCTGGATATTTTCCAGAGACCATTTCTCTGTACTTGGGCTTTTCCAAGTAGTCCATTTAGTGGCCCTGGGAAGTTTTCCACCTCCCATATTAAGCCAGCATGCTCCCTTGGGCCTGACAGATGAACTGTGACACATAATCCCAGTTTCTGTTGTTTAGGAAATTGCAACAGAAGAAATGAAAACTATAATACTTTAAGTGAGTATAGTACTACCATGTCTACAGAACATCCCAAGCAAGGATGTTTCTTAGTGAAGAGGGAATACATAATTTAAAAAAATAGGTTTAACACAGCATAATCTCTCTTTAGAGCTGTGTTAGAATACATCATAAGCATTAAAAGATACGTGACTAGCTATCAGTATATTCAGAGATCACAGTGGCCCCAGCATGAGGAAACTGGCCTTTCTGCAAGGCAAAAGGGGACACTTGGATGTTAGAATACTTCTAAGATGTCATCATTTAAATTACTAGCTATTTCATGATTGTTTTTCTGCACAAAGAGCAATGTCTTCATGTTGCCTGTATGTGTATGCATGTGCAAGTGTGTGCGTGTGTGTGGAGTATTTTGTGGGTGTGGTTGTGGGTGTGTGTGTGTGTGTGTGTGTAGGCAGTGGGTGGGAAGGATGCAAGGTGGGAAGGATGGAAGTTTGGAGAGCCTATAGGTAGGAATGAAATAGATAATTGGTTTGTATCAGGATTCCAGCAAGGGGTGGGTGTGTGAGTGTGTGTATGTGTGTGTGTGTTTGGGTGGAGCTGGTGGAGTTGTGGATAGATATATCAGAATCAACTGAGACATTTTCAAATTGTACTTTGCTGCTCTCCATTCCAGGTATCAAGGAAACAAACTAGAGTCTTTGGGTTCGGGAGTCTGTCATTTGTAAAAGCCCTCTGCTCACACACTGATGCATAGGCAATCACGCATCCATTGAGAATTACTGTACTGATAACACCAGCTAAAAAGGAGAAAAAAAGAAAAACTAGTCAGTGACTGGCCTAGCCTCAGTTACTTTGTAAACTCTTGGGAAGATGGGGCCATCTACCTAAGCCAACAGTCTTGGATAGAATGCCAAGAAAGAGAGTATGGTGTTTTGGGAAAGAGAGAGAGCAACATGAAAAATTAGAAAAGCATGGCAAATGCATGCCAGTTTAGGAAGGATCAGTGGGCCCAGAATCTCGAGCATGAGGAGATGGCCTGTGGATTTTATCAACACTTCTAGATTCCATGAACATAAGCAAAAAATTTTAACATATGTTTAATAAAACATTGAGATGCTTTGTTTTTAGGGATTTGATGTTAGTGATTTCTTCTATTTAAAAATTTTTTTCAGTTAAAATAGATCCATATGCTTCATTAAAAATTATGCCTAATTCAATTACTCCTTTAGATATCTTCAACATAAATATGTCTTGAAAATAGTTTAAGTAGGGTGACCCACTTATCCTGGTTTGCCCTGGACTTTCTGGTTTTAGCGGTGTGAGTCCGGTGCCCCTGAGAGCTCATTAGTCCAGGCAGTCAGGATGGTTGGTCATCTTAAGTTCAAGATATATTATTTATGACCGTCACTTTATTAATTTGTAATGTACATACTAATAATAGTTTCCTACACTGTGCTTTGTCTGTTTTTAGCTGCATCTGCATGACTAATAGGCAATAAACAACAAAGTAAACTTTCCTTTGCGTTACAAAACCTCCAGTTTTGAAGTATTTTTGCTTTCAAAGGAAGAAGTCACCAAATGTTATTGAACATAGTTGCATATAATGCTTAAAGTGATATTTCCTAAATAAGATGGCTGGCAGGTGACCAGATATTCTAGGAATGCATCTTAACTGATTATAATGTCTGGCCTCAGAATGTACATGCATGTCTTTGGAAAATATATCTGTTGAACATATTTATGTTTGCTAAAGATAATTCATTCTGGTGAAAAGAATGGTGTTAAGGTGATTGTTCTTAGATCACTGATTTTAGATTTTTTCTTTGTTTTCTAATGCAAGCATTTATACATTTTCTTTCAAACATTGCTTTAGTACTTTTCCATACATTTTGATAAAGTGTGTTTTCATTTCCATTCTCTTCAAAATATTTTCTAATTTTCCTTTCAAGTTGTCATTGAGCTATGGGATATTTAGAAGTATGTTATTTAATTTCCAGATATTTGGGGTTTTACAGATGTCTTTCCATTACTGATGTCTAATTTAATTGTGTTATGATTGCAGCCATACTTTGTATGATATAAAAGTTAGTTTCAATTGGCTGAGGTTTGTTTCATGGTGCAGGTTATGGTCTGTGTTCCACTTTTATGCCATATCCACTTGAAAAGATTGTTTCTCTTGCTGTGGTTGATTTAAGTTGGTATTTTTATTCAAATCTTCTAGATCCTTACTGATCTTCTTAATACTTGTTCTATTGATTACTGAAAGAGTTGTGCTGAAATCACCACCTATACTCTGGATATGTCCCATTTTCCTTTCAGTTCAGTCCATTTCTGCTTTATGTATTTTGAAGCCCTGTTGCTAGGTGCACACACATTTAAGATTATGTCTTCTTTTTGAACTCCTTATCATTATGTAATATTCCTCTTCATCCTAGGTAATATAATTTGTTCTGAGGTCTATTTTTATATTAATATAGCTACTCCAGCTTTCTTTTAATTTGTGTTTGCATGGTGTATTTTCCATTCTTTTTCTTTTAACCTATCTATGTCTTTATATGTAAAGTGGGTTTCTTATAGATAGCATATATATATAGCCCTTGCTTTTTTTATTTCACTTTGACCATCCCTGTATTTTAAAGTTTGTTTAGACTGTTTACCTTTAATGTAACAATTTATGCAAATTTGATTAAAATCTGCCCAACTTGCTGGTTGTTTTCTATTTATTCCATCTCTCTTTTTGTTCTCCTTTCCTTTTTCTGCCTGCTTTTGAATTATTTTTATGATTTTATGATTTCATTTTACTTCACTATTGGTTTATTTAACTACTAGTAAAATTATTTTTAGCATTTTCCCTGGGGCTTATAATATACATCTTTAATTAATCACAGTCTACTATTAGGTAATATTATACCACATCATGTGTAGTAAGAACCTGACAATAGTGTACTTCTAATTTATTTTGTGTGTGTGCTATTGTTTCATACATTTTCCTTTTGCATTTCATTTAAAATAACAACACATTGCTACTATATTCACTCTAGATTGGTGTCTCAGTTTCCTAGAGCTGTCAAAACAAGAACAACAAACTGAGTGACTTAACACAAGAAAGATGTATTGTTTCACAGTTCTAGAGGCTAGAAGTCCAAAACCAAGGTGTCAGGATCATGAATCCTCCAGAGTTTTTAGAGAAGAATCTATTCCATGCCTCTCTTCTGGCATCTGGCAGTGGTTTGCCAGAAATCCATGGCATTCTCTTCCCATCCCCCTCTCTCTGTCCAAATTTCTTTCCATCACATGGTAATGCTAAGGTGGCATCTTCCTTTCTGTTCCAGGACCTGTTGACTTCCAACTTCTGGCTGTTCTTCATGGTTTCTCTCTGCCTGAGTTTAAGTCTTCTTTTAAAGGATTCCGGTAATCTGGATTAAAGGCCAACCTGATTCAGTTGGGCCACACCTTAACTGAAGTAACATCTTCAAGAGACCCTATTTGCAATGGATTCTTAATCCACAGGAATGGATTAAGATTAAGAACATGTTTTTCTGGGGTACATAATTCAATCCCCAACACCTAGTGCTCATAATTTAAAAAAATTACCTGTGTAATAGTTCCAATATATGGTCTATATCTGATTTTGTTGATTACTTTGTTTCTTGACAGTGCATTGATTTTTCTTATTTTTAAAATATTGTCTTAAATTTTTTATTGATTGCCAGGCATAGCATATAGAAAAGTAGAGACTGAGATAATCAGTATATATGCCTAGATATGGCACACAACTTCTCCTAGGCTGTTGGTATTGGGGATTGAGTCAGTCAGGAATTGAACTGTGTTTTGGATTTTGTTGTTGCTATGGTTACTTGAACGTTTCAAATCCTCTGGTTTTAATTTGAGTATAGGGTGGGGATTAATTTAACATGTTTTTTTTTTCCCTCAATGTTTTTGCTCCACCCTTAGCTTTAAACCTCTCCTGTGTTCCTGTGCCTTAGAGGGGGTCTATTTTTACCCCCTTCCAGAAGTACACAGATGTTACTTGTTAATCAGTGCTGGATAGCCCTGTGGTTAAGGGCAAGGTGGTGATGGTGGTGATTGCCTTAGGCTGAACCTCCTTCTGTTGGTATTGAGAGTGTGCTTTACCTTGAGGGTACATTTTTCTGTCCCTTCTCCATGAATAGGGGATTTTTCTTTCTATCCATTCCTTGAGCTGCAGTGTGTCTTCACCTGTACTCTAGGTAAATCCACATATTTATCATTTCTGGTACCCTTCATGCCATCAAGTAGAACAAAGTTTCCATCTGATGTCATTTTCCTCCAGCCTGAAGGACTTCCTTTAATCTTCCTCATAGTGTAGATTGCTGATGATGAACTCTCTGTATTGTGCCTTCACTTTAGAGTCACAATTGCTTTTCTTTCAGCATCTTAAATATGTCTTTCCATTATCTTTTGCCTTCTATTGTTTCTAATACAATGCCCAAAGTAATCCTTATTGTTGCACTATGTGAAAGGTGTAATTTATCTCTAGCTGCCTTTAAGATGTTTTCTTTATTATTAGTTTTAATCAATTTGATTATTATATACCTTGGTATAGTTTTATTTGTGCTTATCCTATCTTAGGTTTGCTGAATTTCTTATATCAAATTTGGAACATGTTTTACCATTATATTTTCATATAATTTGTCTGTTCCAATATTAATCTATGCTCTCCTTCTGATTCTCCAATTAATCTTATATTAGACCACACATCACTGAGATTTTGTTCATTGTATTTTAACTGTGTGGGTAGTTTCCAGAGCTCTGTTTTCAAGTCCACTTATCTTTATTTTAGTCTAATTTATTAAACTCATTCTATAGAATAGTTGTCATTACTCTATTAAGATTCTCTATTTGTTCCATAAAATTACTATGTTTATGCTTTACTTTAAATATACATATATATTTGAAATTTGAAATATATGTATTTGAAATTATTTCTGTCTGTACTAATTCTCCTTTTTATAGTTCATTAATTCTTCATATTTTTAAATTAGAGAAGTTGTATGTTTATAGGAAAATCATGCATAAAGTACAGAGTTCCCATATACCACCCTATTATTTACAACTTGCATTAGTGTGTTACTTTTGTTACCATTCATGAAAGAATATTTTAGTAATTATATTATTAACTATAATTTTTTATTGGATGCTGGACATTATTTTGGCCCTACATTTTGAGTGTTTGAATTTTATGATCTTTCTTAATAGAATGTCAATTTTTTTTCAGGCAGACTGTCAATTTACTTGAGTATTAGCTTGATCCTTCTGAGGCTTGTTCTTCAGTTTTATTAGGATAACTCTTGAATAGACATTTTTGAGAGCTAGATTAGTTACTCCTGATGTGTGTTTTTTCCTGATTCTACTAGTTACTTAGACTGTTCAGTGAGGTTGTTCCACTCTGCTCAATATTCACAGTCTCCAAGATCATTGTCAGAATTAACTGATTTTCTATTTTTGTATCTGATGACATGTGCATAAAAGTATCATCATTTAACTGTTTTCATATTTCTTCTTCTGTTTATGGAAATGTGGTAGGCAGAGTAATGGCTTCCCTATCATGTCCATGTTAAATTGAAAAGGGGAATTAATATAGCAAATGGAATTAGGGTTACTAATCAGTTGTCTTTAAGAGAGGAATATATCTTGGATTATCTGGGTAGGTCCAGTATAATCACAAGGATATTTAAATGTAGAAGAGGAAGGAAGAAGAGTCAGTATAGAGTGATGCGATGTGAGAAAGATTTGATCAGCTATTTCTGGCTTTCAAAATAAAGGTAAGCCACAAGTCAAGGAAGGAGGGCAGCCTCTAGAAGATAGAAAAGGCAAGTAATTGGATTCTTTCCTACATCTCCAGAAAGGCGCAGCCCTGCCAACACCTTATTTTAGTTGAGTAAGATCTGTTTTGGACTTCTGACCTCCAGAACTGTGAGATAATGGATTTGTATTTTCTTAAGCTACTAACCTTGTGGCAATTTGTTGCAGCAGATTTAGGAATCTAAGAAAGGAGTCAAAACATTTACAGCTATAACTTTATTTTTCATACATACAAAAGAAAACTTGGAATTAAATATGAGAAAAATTAATTTACAAAAACCATCATTTGATCTGGATGAAAAGTTATGCTTTGTGGAATGATTTACAAAGCATTTTCCACAGCTGCTTATGTTAAACTCTCATCTTTGATCACAGTTTCCTTAAAATAGCTTCTAACATTTGAAGTTGATTCTAATATTTTCATAACACATTTGTGTCTTTTTAGGTTTTCCTGTCACTGATGTCACTGTGGTCCCATGATGGTTTGAAAATACTAACATACATTTTGTTCAAGTTACCTGTTTATCATCAAATTTCTTGAGAAGTAGATATTTCATTTTTCATTAGATATGAACATTTTTAGTTCATTCCTGATGAAAGTTCTTTTTTTTCCAAAATAAAAAAAGTATTTACAAACAATAAAATAAGTAAATAGCTGTGGTTTTATATCATACCGAATATGACAAAAGCCACGGTAGAAAGAGCTTGCATATACTCTATAGCAGTATTACTCAACCTCTATTCCAACGTGAATTTCACATCCTCTAATCTGTATTTCCTATATTTCCCATTGATTTGCTTGCTATGATCTGGGTGGTTTTCTTTATCACAGATCACCACACAAGCCATGGAACAACTGCTGATTAAACAAGTAGCCAGTGGAGGTAGTAGGGTCTAGTAATATTCTCCTCGTCCCTGGCATTAAAAGGAATTAGCTCCCCCTACCTGCTTTTGTTAGAACTAATTTGTTTTATCAGCAGTTCTTGAAAAGTAAGGCTTAGGAACACTGATTCTTAAAAAGTCATGTAAAGAGAGATGGCTTATTACTGATTATCTTTCAGCTATTGTTAAAGAACTCTGTTTAAAATACATATGTTTCACCCAGTACTAGTTGAGACCATGGCAAAAGCAAAGGTGGAGGCTTATCAAACCCATTCTGCATTATTTTATGCAACTATTGCTAACAATGCATCATTAAAATTTAAAAAATCTGGGTTATGCTCAACCATGGAAACATGATTAAACCTGGACTATTCCAGGCACCCAGTAAGTATGGTCACTAGTTTAACCTATCCATTGAGTTTTACTTTTGTTGGTTATTTTGTTTTCAATTTCAAAAGTTATATTTGATATTTTTTTTCAAATTAGGTCACTTCTTGTCTTAGTTTACCAGGCTGCTATGACAAATAACACACAATGGTTTGGCTTAAACAACAAGCATTTATTAGCTTATTTCTGAGGCTAGAAGTCCAAAATCAATGCATTGGCAAGGCCGTGATTTCTCCGTGAAATCTGAAGCATTCCGGCACTCAGTTAACCCAATCCTTGGGGTTCCTTGGCTTGCATCTCTGCCTCCCGTCACATGGCAATCTCTGTCTCTCTCCTTGTGTCCAGTCTTCTGGTTTTCACTGACTTTTGGTTTCTTCCTGTGTAGCCTTCTCTTACTGCTGGCTTCTGGTTTCTTTCTCTTTGTAAGATCACCAGTAATGTGAATTAAGACTCACCCTGCTTCAGTTGACTGCACCTTAACTAATAATCATGTATGTACAATAACTTTGTTTACAAATAAATTCACACCCATAGGAATGCAGATTAAGATTAAGAAAATATTCTTTGATGGGGGGGGGTCATAATTTAATTTACCACATTTCTCATAATTTCCTGTATGTGTTGTAGATATTTTCAAGATGCTATTAATTTCTTCAAATATTGCGAATGCCTGTAAGAATTTATATCACAGTTCTTGTGGATTTATTTCTGCTTCTTGATGTTTCTATTGATGATTGTTCATGGTACTCTATTGTTTGTGTGTGCTTAGTTAGTCAGACTGTGTGCTGTTCATTTGTCTTGAAATTTTGTTAACAAGGTCTTTGAGTCTCAAGATGAAGATGCACACTCCAGAGATGTTTATCTGTTTCTGCCAGGTACTTTAGGACACCGCTAATCTGGGAAGCTTTAAACTAAATTCTCAACTTAAGTTTTCTTTGCTGTTTTTGTTTTGTCTTTGTCTTGTTTTGTTTTCTTCATCACCCAGATGATGTGAACTTGAGCCTGAATATGCTAGAGGTTGGCTTGTAGCTTTAGCTTTACAATTTCAGAGAGTTTTTTCCTTTTCCCTGCCTCTGCTTATCACAGATGAAACTACTTGCTCTTCCTTGGGGTTAGGAGTGTTCACTTCTATTTTGTCTTTAACTTGATGGTGTATTATTCTGGCATCCCAGTTTAAATTTGTGGAGTGCCTTATTGGACTTCAACATCTAGTTTTACTTTTGTACCCCTCACCCTTTGAGACTCTCAAAATCAACTGAAGATCAACACCAACTGAGGGTCATTACTTTGATTCCACTGTGTGTTACTACCCTAATTTAAATTTTAGCATGTTAATTCCTTATTAGCTTGTTATCCCTCTTAATGCTTTTAAGAATATTTTTTTAAATTTTTTATCTAGAATTTTCAGTTGTTGCCAGTGAAAGGGTTGACTTCAAGTACTCCACCATTATTCCATTATCAATATTTGTTGGAGTGTTTCCTGCTGGTAGGGCAGAGTGCTGGGGCTGGGACAGTCCTTACCTTCAGGGGCATAAAATGTATTCTCACAAAAGGATAAATAATTAATGAAAGCTAGCTTATATTGGTTTCCAAATAGGTGGTAAGTACAATAGGGGCTACTAGCATTCAAGAGAGTATTTAATCTCTGAGGGAAAGAGCAGTTGAAAGTAGAGCCTGCGGATGGGCCTTAAAATAGAGATGGGCATGTGGAGACATTTCAGGCAAAGGACATAGATTTAAAACCAAGTTTGAAAATGGAATGAGTATGGAATATTTTGGAGATTAATGGGCATGACCCCTTTTTCAGGGCCTAATATGCTATTTAACACATGGTTTGGCTTAATATTTCTTAGTTGAATGAATGACGGTCTAAATGAATGAGCAAAGTCCTGAGTGAGTAGAAGTTTTCTTTAACTAAAACATGCAGATAAGTTTGGAGAATGGGTTAAAATCGGTCTGTCAAAGGTCTTGAGTTCTGTCCCAAACTTGGCCTTGAAAGGTTTAGATCAATAGGTATCTGAGCAATCATATAAAAACACTTTTTTTCACTTATTTAGTGATATATGATTTACATTTGAAACTTATAATCAGTCTTAGTCATATTTGGTGACCTTGGTTTTTGCTGTTATTGCCAAATATTCAGTCACTACAATAAACATTCATGCTCTTGACATATATCTAGAAATTGATCTTCTTTCTATTATGTTAAGTCTATTGGGATTTAGAAAGATGAGCTTCTTCCTAATTATTCTTAGCTTTTATGATAAGATTATATTGCAGATTGACACTGACAATTTATTTTATGACATTGTTATTTGGCATTTAGGAAAGTACTTAATCATTTAGTATAATAAACTGTTAAACAACAGCTTCTTCTGGAAGACACAACTTGGGTTGAAAAATACTTTAAAAAAGCACAACATACTAGATTTTGACATAAAATCAGAGAAATTATCATGAAAACCATTGAGAACCTGGGAACCTAAATCCCATCTAAATAGCAAACAGAAATTTAATGGCAGATTACATAAATTTCTTGGACATTATTACTGCACATAGTAATAAATCAGTGAAGAAGGCCCATTGTTATGGTGAAAGAAATATTGTTCATGGGATGGGAGACATCTGAATATACAAGAATATTAGAAAATAGGGCTTATGATGTTGTTGATACAAGCTTCTAATGCAGAGACCAACATATTCCCTTTTTAGTTAGGGTTCAGAGACATTCTACAGTATTCATTTAACTTCTATTTTTGCAGGTAATGGAAAAATCAGATGTATTAAATACAGCCCTAGATTTCAAGGTGATTGTAATTAGATGAGGCATATTTGTATAAGCTAATGATATAATGAAAAAATTGTCTTATCCAATCACCTTACTTTACAAATATGGAAATTATATGATTTTTGTCTTTAAATTTACTGTTCTTTGTACAGAACAATAAAAGATAGCTGTGCCTCCTTTTCCCCTTCTGTAAAATGACTCTTAGTGTCATCCTGTATCACAGTTGTGAAAATTAACTGAGCAAATACTTGTAAAGCACTTATAACAGTTATCAACACATAGTAAGGCCTCAGTATATGAAGCTATCTCATCATCATCATCATCATCATTTATATTCTAAGTTATCTGGCAAAGACTATATTTAGTGTTGTAGGAGTTTAGATGAAAGAAGATTAATAAAGAGTGAAGAAGCAGATTATTAGCTGTGTGGGAGGAGACAAACAGTATAGTGCAGTGGTTAAACTAGAAATTCTAAAGCAAGTCGATTTGGGTATAGATGTCAACTCTGCCATTAACTAACAGTAGGCAGTACCATGGGCAATTTATTTAATCTTAAAAGCATTAGCTTCCCCCATTTGATAATAATAAAACCTGTGCTCAAATGTACCAAGTGCAAAATACTTGGTATATTGTACATACCCAGTAATTTTATCTTTTATATTGCTATTAACCCAACAATTTGATAAAAGCGGGCAAGTGGTTAATCAATTCAAGTCAGTATAGCTAGAGGATGAAGATACTCAAATCAAGTTGGACTGCCTATATAGTTTAATTCTCAAAATTTAGTAGCATCAAGTTGGATTTTGCCATGGCTATCAATGACATTTTAGGCCATCTTAGTAACAACTAAAAATATTCATGTTGCCGTTTTTTTTTTCCATTTTAAATCCAAACCATTTGTTGCCTTTTATGCATGGATCTCTTCTTAATGATATATATTTATAGTGTTGAATAACAAAATTTAATAACAAAGTTATTGCAATTAGTATTTAAATGATATTGAAAAGCAATGAAAGTATTGATGATATAAACATTACACTAGATTTTTCTCTACTACAATTAAAAATTGGAAAACTTTGGTGTTTATTGCATTAATACAGCAGAAACTCCTAGAACACCATCTTATCCTTTCATATTACATTACTCATTGCCAGCAAAATGGACTATATGTCACCAAAAGTAGTTTTATCTTCCCACTATATAAAGAAAAATTGATATAGATGGATGTTAGCCCTGATATTTTAATGTATATGTGTCTAATTTAAGATTCTTCATATTTTTAGAAATTAAAAGGTACATATTTTTAAATATTATTAGTTTAATGCTAAGAAAAAATTAGAGAAGAGTGCAGAACAAAGAATAACAAAGTTCATTTTTTTCTTTGGCATTTGAAGAATAAGACCCAAGAGACACAACTTTAACAGTAACAGTATTACTGCATAACAAATTACTCCAAATCCATAACAGCTTAAAACAGTGAATGTTTACTATCTCAGAGTTTTTGCAGGTCAGGAATCTAGGAATGGCTTGGCTGGGTAGTTATGGCTCAAGGTCTCTTACATGGATGCAGTCAATCTGTTGGCCAGGGCTGCCGTCTCATCTGAAGGCTTGACTGGGAGAGGATCCACATCTAAGTTCATTTACGTAGCTATTGGCAGACCTCAGTTCTCCACAAGCTGTTGTATTAAGATCTCATTTCCTTGCTGGCTGTTGGCCAGAGGCCTTTGTTAGTTCCTTGTCATGCTGGTTTCTCCATGGGGAAGCTCATGACATAGAAGCTGGCTTTCTCCAGAGTGAGCAATCCAAGAGACTGAGATATACCAGGGCAGAAGCCACAGAATTTTATAACTTAATCTTGGAAATGATATACCTTTGCTTCTGCCATAGCCTATAAAGTGGTACAAAATGGGAAGTTACTATAGAGAGGTATGAATACCAGGAGGTAGGAGTCATTGGGAGCTATTTTGAAGACTGGCTGCCTGAGACAATTTTTTTTTTTAAATTTTCTGACAAATAGGATTGCTGACATAGCTTATTTCTAAGACTCCTGGGGTGATATCTCTCTTACCCTGGATGGTGATTTCTGTGACACTAGCTTGTGAACTCACAAAGTTCTTATCTTATTGATTACTTGGTATAAAAGTTAGAACGCCCTGGTCTAAACAAACAAGCATATGTTTGTTTACTTTTTTTTCTATGATTTTCTCCATAGCACTTGGCCTGTTTGGCCAGCCTTTCCTTCATGGTTCTGAATCTCTATAAAGCAACTCTGAAGAGGACTTTAGAGAGAATATATACATAAGGCACTAGAATTCCTTTTATCCCATTCCATCTTTAGAGTCAACTTGAACAAAGCAATTCATCTGAATCCACAGCTGGATTTTGCAACACTTCTTTTCAATTTAGAACTCCTTAGCTCTTTTGTGTGAATAGAAGAGGAATTGGTTAAAACTGGGATCATTTCCAGTAGACACTTCAGGGGAGGTCATAGTTGGGTTATCTCTGTGGCCAATTGATACAAATGATAAGATTGGGAGACTTCATTGAAAGGATAACAGATCAGTCAATGACTTATCAAAATAACCAGACTTAGCTGGCTGGAGGAATTCTATTCATTTAAATTGTGCATATTTTTCATTCAGGACAGATGAAATTAAGGCTATTTAGGCTTTCCTTCTGATTCAACTAGATTTTATGTCATCCAGGCTCCAGTGCTTGCTGTGTAATTGACTCAGTGTGTCTGATGAATGGCAGGCAAGCCACAAGCCCAAGGTCGCTTTCTAGAAACTGCTTATCTCTTTCCATATATGTTTGGCCTGCAGTTTGAAATTGAATTTAAGTGCTCATGCAGATATATCAATGGAGTAATGATTGTTTTTTTTCTGCTGCCTTAAACTGTGGATGGTTTGAGAAAGGTGGCAAGAGAGAACATAATTAGGAACTCAAGAACAAGACCACTCTTTCAGCTTAGTTAATCATTTGTGGTGGATTTTATTATTATTCCCAAATTCTCCTTCCCCAAGATGATTATATATACATTCTCTTGGCCCTGTGACTGCCAGTGCTTTCCAATAGTCAGAATATATTTTGTTTCATCGTCAGGTTTGGCCATGTGAATAAATTTGGCCAATGAAATGTGAGCTGGCATAGTATAAGCTGCATTTTAGCAGAAGCATGTACCAGAGAAGAGCTCTCCATCAGCTCCAAGAATGAGAAGGTATGTGGAACAGAGGTGACTGGAGTTCTAGCACCCCATAGACCTGTGAGTAAGAAATGTATGTTTGTTGCTGCAAGCCACTGAGATTCTTAGGGTTGTTTGTTTCTATAACCAAAGCTGGTTAATGCACCCTATAAACTGTGAAATGGTCATTGTTTTAGTATCCTTGGTGGTTCAAGAAAATACCTTGAAATTCATTGGGTTAAACAATGGGAATTTATTAGCTCATGGTTTTGAGGCTAAAGGGAAGTCCAAATAAAGGTGTCACCAAGACAGTGCTTTCTCCCCAACGACTGTGGCATTCTGGGGATGGCTGTTGGTGATTCTTGGTCCTTGTCTCCTCTGTCACATGGTAATACACATGGCAGCCTCTCCTAGTCTCTCTCTGTTCTCTTCTGCATTCCACTGAATTTTAGTTTCTGGCTGCTCCCTTTGCTGCTGTCTCTCTGTCTATCTGAATTTCACTCTTCTATAAAGGAATCCAGTAATAGAATTAAGACCCTCCTGATTGAGATGGGCCACATCTTAGCTGAAGTACCTCATCAGAAGGTCCCACTTACAATGGGTTCATACCACATAAATGGATTAGATTTAAGAACGTGTTTTTTTCTTGGGTTACATACAGCTTCAAACCACCATAGTCCTTTTCCATGAAGGACCCTGTGGACACCTGCCATGCTGGCAACCATAGAACATATTGTCTCCATACATTTCCTGTAATCAATGGACTGCTGACATCATCCATAATTTCACATAATTTGAAAGTAATAAGCAACAGCACTTTAACTGTGATGAATATCCATAAATGTTTATGTTTTCTATCTCTGTATAAAAGATGATAAAAAGGCTAGATGATGGTAAGATTAAGTTTAAAAAGAGAAGCATGGTACCTATTAAACTATTGAAAGGATCTGACGCTAGAAATTTCTCAGTAAACTATTTTGAACTGCAGGATCTTCATTCATTCATTCATTCATTCACCCATTCATCCACCCATTATTATTCCTATGAAAACTAGGAAGATGTTAAGAGGAGGAGGTAGATTCTTCGATTTTAGAACAGGAAATTTACAAAGGGCTGTGGGAATTCTGAGAAAAGAGGATAAGGACTTATGGACCCAGGAGGTAATGAAAAGTCAGATTCATGGATGACATGACATTTGAGTTGGAATTTGAAGGAAAGAAAGAAGGAATTATACTATGAATTTTGATGGGGAAAAAATCATTCCAAAAGATCAAATTGATGAGCAAACTCAGATGTAGAAAATCATAAAGCATTTATTAGAAATGAACATTTAAATTTTAATGTGACATCGGACTTAGAAAAATATACATAGCAGCAATAAGTAGTATATTTGTCTCCTGATACCTGTTTTCTTCTATTTCCCCCCCTTTTCTAAAAATATAATATGAAAATAAGTAGTTACTTAGGAGCCTTAACAGATTAAGATTCTTCTTCAAGAATTGTGATCTGATCTCTATAACAGCAATCTGTGTAAAATTTTGCTTTCATCATTTACTCATCTGGTTAAAGACTTTAAGCAGTTCCTTACTCTATTTATCAAGTCTAAATGTCTTTGCCTAGTTTCAAGCTTTTCTGTAATATGATACCAAGAATTATGGTAGGACTGCCAATGTGCAAAGACATGGAAGCTTTCAATGGACAAAAGAGCAGGGCATGACGTGACAGAGCAGAATGTTCTAGACATCACAGAAAGACCAAAGACTAAAAACTCGCTGTGACATCTAGGGCATTCTTAGATTTTTAGACTTATTCCAAAGGCAAAATATTTAGCATCTCCCATAGATGGAGGTAAATCTTAGAGGGGATAATCTATTTAATTCCCTGTGGAAAATTTAATAATTACATAATTTTCTTCATCTTGGTTATCACCATTAACCACCTCTCTGTTTCTCTTTCTCTTATTTTAGACTTTTGAAAATGGGAAAACAAAGTGTCTGTGTGTCTGTTTCAGAGTTAGTGTCTTAGATTGCTGGAACAACTATGACAAACACCATACAACGAGTTTATTTTAACAACAAGAATTTATTGGTTCACAGTTTTGGAGGCCAGAAGTCCTAAATCAAGGCTTTGGCAAAGCCATGCTTTCCTCTGGAGTCAGTAGTGGTCTGGTGATGGCTCACTGCAATCCTTGGGGTTCCATGACTTGCAACTTTGCCTCCATCACAAGGCGATGTCCTTGATCTCCCACTGGATTTCTCTGAATTCTGGCTTCTTTCTAAGATGCGACCTCCAGTGGTAAGATTAAGACCTACCCACACCTTAATAGAATCTTCAAAGATATGACTCACAAAGAGTCCACGCTGGGACTCACACTAACATTTTCAAAGCTATTATTTACCAATGGGTTCCCACTGGTATGGGAACATGGATTAGGATTAAGAACTTGTCTTTTGGTTGGAAAACATGACCCAACCTACCACGGCCTCCCCTTTGGACCCCCAAAAAGACACATTCTTCCCACGTGCAAAATACATTCAGTCAATCCCAATCTCTCAAAAGCCTTAAGCCACTTCAGTAAACAACTTTAAGTCCAAAGTCTCATCAAAATCATTTATGGGTGTGGTCAATCTCCTCTCCATCTGATGGGCCTGTGAAACCTAGAAAACAAGTTATCTGCCTCCAAAATACAGTGGTGGGACAGGCATAGGATAGATGTTCCCACTCCAGAGTGGGGAACTGGAAGGAAAACAGGGATCACAGGTTTCAAACAAGTCAGAAACCCAGCCAATCAAACGTCATTAGATTTCAAGTTCTGAGAGTCATCTGTGCATCAATGTTTTTGGTGTGGAAGCAGCAGCCCCACCCTTTCCAAGCAGTGAGGCAGCAGCCAGGCTCTCCCTGAACAAAAGGAAGTATGCTCCACATTCTGCCACTAGGGTGACCGTCAAGTTCTTCCCAAAAGCTCTCCAAAAAATTGGGGAGGCAGCCATACTCTCAGGGAAAGAGAATATGGAATAAGCAGTAGAAGAAAGTAGTTATAAATACCAAGTACAATCACATGACCAGTTATATAAACAAGGGCTATAATTGTTATGAATATTTCTTCCTTATTTGTTTATAAATGTGTGTGTATCAAGTAAATATCTTTGTTTACTTCCTTTTTTTATTCACTGATCATATAACAAATTGTTATAATTTTGTGTCACAGGATATCAAGGATAAGAGTGAATATCATCCAAGGACTTGCATCCTTTCCTGTGGGAAGGGTTAGTGTGTTTTCAGTTGTACACAGGACAATTGTAGCTTGTTAGGTGGAAGTATGACTGTTATTGTCCTTATTTGAAAGTTAAGTATAGTTTAGGAGATGTGTATGGGTGCCAAGTTGACAAGAGGTGGACTGAGATGATTAATTTCATTTGTCAAATTGGCTAGATTATGGTGTCCAGTTGTTTGGTCAAACAAGCACTGGCCTGATTGTTACTGTGAGGCATTTCATAGATGGATTTGTTTCTATAATGAGTTGATTGCATCTGTGACTGATTGCATTTACAACAAACAAAGGAGATTGCTCCTGACAATGTAGGGAGCCTCCTCATCCAATCAGTGGGAGATCCTAAAAGCCAGAACTTTTAAGAGGATTTCAGAAATCAGAAAGAATTTCTACCTCTACTTCAGCCAGCCAGCTTTCCCTGGGGAATTCTACTTGACTTTTATTGGAATTTTCAGCTTGCGTCCTGCCCTGTGTAATTCAGACTTGCCAGCCTCCACAGTTGTGTGAGCCAATTCTTATGCATATATATCCTGCCAGTTCTGTTTCTCTGAAGAACCCTGACTAACACAGTTTATGAGGGTAAATTTGAGAAGATTATTTCCTACTTCCCAGAAGGATCTGGGGTCAAGCATGATGGTGGTAACAGGAAGATCCCAGATTAGAGGCAGGGAGTGGTTTCTCAAGAGAAAAAGTTCAAAGGGTAAATACCAGGGACTTGTGAGGAAAAAGCTGGTAGTTTTTTTTATTGTTGTTGTTGTTGCTTTTTGAGAATTGGTAAGAACTAAGAAGAGAGGATTAGAGAATCAGTTAAGTTTCAAAAAAGGATCTCAATTTCCCGAAATTTTATTGAGGTATAATTTATGTATAATAAAATATAACCATTTGAAATGTACAGTATGATGAGTTTTGACAAAAGTATAACCCATATATGCTACCAAAATCAAGCCATTGAACACTTCCTTCACCCACCAAAATGCCCATTTGACCACTTCTGGTCAATACCCCTCATCCCTGGTCCCAGTCAACCAATGACTCATTTTTCCAATAAAATAGTTTTGCCTTTTCTAGAGTTTCTTATAAATGGAATCATACTGTATGTACTCCTTTTTGCTTTTCGTTTGCTTAGCATATTGTAGAGACTCATCTGAATTGTTGCTGCATCAGTAGTTCCTTCTTTTTTTCTGCAGAGTTGTATTCTGTCGTATAAATACACCACAATAAGTTTATCAAATTTACCTGTGGTCATACATTTGGATTGTTCCCAGTTTTTGTTATTTTGTCTAAAGCTGATCATGAACATTAAGGTACAAATCTTTGTGACGTATTTTCATTTATCTCAGAAAAATACCTAGGAGTGGAATTTCTGTTTCATATTATCACACTGTTAGATTGTTTTCCATAATAGTGCCATTTTTACATTCTACCAGCAGCATAAATGAGAATTCCAGTAACGCTACATCTTCCCCAGCATTTGGTTCTCTGTCTCTTAAATTAAGGCATTCTAGTAGGTCTGCACCTACAGTGGTAAATGTAATTGACATTTTCTCACTTCTAATGATATTAAGCATCTTTTCATGTACTTATTGACCATTTGTATATTTTCTCTTGTAAGGAGTCTGTTCAAATAATTTGGGAATTTAAAATTGTTTTCATTGTTGTTTTGTGTGTGTGTATTGTGTTCTTATTTTTAGGTTGAAAGAGCTCTTTACATATTCTGTATATTAGTCCTTTGCCCAGGTATATGTATTATCCAGTCTGGGATTTACCCTTTCATTTTCTTTAAAGTGTTTATTGAGGAGCAGAGGTTTTAAATTTTGATGAAGTCCAATATATCAGCATTTTTGGTGGTTCATACATTTTGTGTCTTACTTATGAAACTTGAGTCTATATCTGAACTCTATACTCGATTCCACAGTTGTATATATCTTTTTTTTTTTTTTTTTTTTTTTGCTCCAATGCAACCTTTTCTTCATTACTGTGGTTTGAGTCTCCCAACTTTCTTCCTTGTTTTCAAAATTGTTTGACCATTTTGGGGTCTGTTTCATTTCCATATACATTTTTAAATCACCTTGTCATTATCTACAAATAGCCTTCCGATATTTTGACTTGGATTTTGTTGAATCTATAGATCAGTTTGGGCATAAATAACAACCAAACAATCTTGATTCTTCTATTCAATAAATACAGCTTATATCTCTATTTAGGTCTTCTTTAATTTCTCTTAGCAATGTTTTGTGGTTTCCAGTGCACAGGTCTTACACATCTTTTGCCAGATATATTCCTAAGTATTTCAGTTTTTGTGAGGTATCACATTGGTCTCAAAAATTTTCATTTACTAATTATTCATTGACAGAATGTAGAAATACAATTAATTTATGTGTATATACATATTTTTTAATATTCATTTTGTTGAGATATATTCACATACACGCAGTCATACAAAACAAATCATACATTCAATTGTTCACAGTACCATTACATAGTTGTACATTCATCACCTAAATCAATCCCTGACACCTTCATTACCACACACACACAAAAATAACAAGAATAATAGTTAAAGTGATAAAGAGCAATTAAAGTAAAAAAGAACACTGGGTGCCTTAATCTGTTTGTTTGTTTGTTTCCTTCCCCTATTTTTCTACTCATCCATCCGTAAACTAGACAAAGGGGAGTGTGGTCCTTATGGCTTTCCCAATCCCATTGTCACCCCTCATAAGCTACATTTTTATACAATTGTCTTCAAGATTCATGGGTTCTGGGTTGTAGTTTGATAGTTTCAGGTATCTACCACCAGCTACCCCCAATTCATTAGAACCTGAAAAGGGTTGTCTATATTGTGTGTAAGAGTGTCCACCAGAGTGACCTCTCGGCTCCTTTTGGAATCTCTCTGCCACTGACGTTCATTTCATTTCCATTCACATCCCCCTTTTGGTCAAGAAGATGTTCTCCGTCCCACGATGCCAGGTCTACATTCCTCCCCGGGAGTCATATTCCACGTTGCCAGGGAGATTCACTCCCCTGGGTGTCTGATCCCATGTAATGGGGAGGGCAGTGATTTCACCTGCCAATTTGGCTTAGCTAGAGAGAGAGGGCCACATCTGAGCAACAAAGAGGCATTTGGGAGGAGGCTCTTAGGCACAATTATGGGGAGGCCTAGCCTCTCCTTTGCAGCAACAGTCTTCCCAAGGGCAAATCCTGTGGTAGAGGGCTCAACCCATCAAACCACCAGTTCCCTGTGTCTGTGGGCATGTTAGCAACCATCGAGGTGGGGCAGGCCAATACCCCTGCATTCTCCACCAGATCCTCAAGGGGGATCTGCATATTTTTCCTTGTTTTTTTAACTTTTTTTTTTTTTAAATCAACTGTTTGAAAAATAAAAAAAACATAAAAAAAATAAAAAAAAAACATACAATAAAGGAACATTTCAAAGAGACCATAACAAGGGAGTAAGAAAAAGACAACTAACCTAAGCTAACTACTTTACTTCCAACATGTTCCTACTCTATCCCAAGAAAGTAACCTAATATAGCAACATTTCTGTGAACTTGTTCCTACCATACCCATCAGAAATTAACAGACCATAGTCATTCCTGGGCATTCCCTGAACATTAAATTTACCCACGATAGCTTATCTGTTCTTATTGGATTATTGTTCCCCCTTTCTTAATTACTCTCTATCGCTAGTTCCCCTACATTCTGCATTATAAACCATTTGTTTTACATTTTTCAAGGTTCACATTAGTGGTAGCATATGATATTTCTCTTTTTGTGCCTGGCTTATTTCGCTCAGCATTATGTCTTCAAGATTCATCCATGTTGTCATATGTTTCACGAGATCGTTCCTTCTTACTGCCGTGTAGTATTCCATTGTGTATTTGGGTTGTTTCCATCTCTTGGCAATTGTGAATAATGCTGCTATGAACATTGGCATGCAGATATCTGTTCGTGTCGCTGCTTTTCGATCTTCCGGGTATATACTGAGAAGTGCAATTGCTGGATTGAACGGTAACTCTATATCTAGTTTTCTAAGGAACTGCCAGACTGACTTCCGGAGTGGCTGAACCATTATACAGTCCCACCAACAATGAATAAGAGTCCCAATTTCTCCACATCCCCTCCAGCATTTGTAGTTTCCTGTTTGTTTAATGGCAGCCATTCTAATTGGTGTGAGATGGTATCTCATTGTGGTCTTAATTTGCAGCTCTCTAATAGCTAGTGAAGCTGAACATTTTTTCATGTGTTTCTTGGCCATTTGCATTTCCTCTTCAGAGAAGTGTCTTTTCATAACTTTTGCCCACTTTATAATTGGGCTGTCTGTACTATTGTCATTGAGTTGTAGGATTTCTTTATATATGCAAGATATCAGTCTTTTGTCAGATACATGGTTTCCAAAAATTTTTTCCCATTGAGTTGGTTGCCTCTTTATCTTTTTGAGAAATTCCTTTGAGGTACAGAAACTTCTAAGCTTGAGGAGTTCCCATTTGTCTATTTTTTCTTTTGTTGCTTGTGCTTTGGGTGTAAAGTCTAGGAAGTGGCCGCCTAGTACAAGGTCTTGAAGATGTTTTCCTACATTATCTTCTAGGAGTTTTATGGTACTTTCTTTTATATTGAGATCTTTGGTCCATTTTGAGTTAATTTTTGTGTAGGGTGTGAGGTAGGGGTCCTCTTTCATTCTTTTGGATATGGATATCCAACTCTCCCAGCCCCATTTGTTGAAAAGACCATTATGAACCAGTTCAGTGACTTTGGGGGACTTATCAAAGATCAGTTGGCCATAGATCTGGGGGTCTATCTCCGAATTCTCAATTCGATTCCATTGATCTATATGTCTATCTTTGTGCCAGTACCATGCTGTTTTGACAACTGTGGCTTTATAATAAGCTCCAAAGTCAGGGAGTGTAAGTTCTCCCACTTCGTTTTTCTTTTTTAGAGTGTCTTTAGCAATTCGAAGCATCTTCCCTTTCCAAATAAATTTGATAACTAGCTTTTCCAAGTCTGCAAAGTAGGTTGTTGGAATTTTGATTGGGATTGCATTGAATCTGTAGATGAGTTTGGGTAGAATTGACATCTTAATGACATTTAGCCTTCCTGTCCATGAACATGGAATATTTTTCCATCTTTTAAGGTCCCCTTCTATTTCTTTTAGTAGAGTTATGTAGTTTTCTTTGTATAGGTCTTTAAATCTTTGGTTAAGTTTATTCCTAGGTACTTGATTTTTTTAGTTGCTATTGAAAAAGGTATTTTTTTTTGAGTGTCTCTTCAGTTTGTTCATTTCTAGCATATAGAAACATTACTGACTTATGTGCGTTAATCTTGTATCCCGCTACTTTGCTAAATTTGTTTATTAGCTCTAGTAGCTGTATCGTCGATTTCTCGGGGTTTTCCAGATATAAGATCATATCATCTGCAAACAATGACTGTTTTACTTCTTTCTTTCCAATTTGGATGCCTTTTATTTCTTTGTCTTACTGGATTGCCCTGGCTAGCACTTCCAGCACAATGTTGAATAACAGTGGTGATAGCGGGCATCCTTGTCTCATTCCTGATCTTAGAGGGAAGGCTTTCAGTCTCTCACCATTGAGCACTATGCTGGCTGTGGGTTTTTCATATATGCTCTTTATCATATTGAGGAAGTTTCCTTCAATTCCTACCTTTTGAAGTGTTTTTATCAAAAAGGATGTTGGATTTTGTCGAATGCTTTTTCAGCATCTATTGAGATGATCATTTGGTTTTTCTCTCTTGATTTGTTAATGTGTTGTAATACATTGATTGATTTTCTTGTGTTGAACCATCCTTTCATGCCTGGAATGAACCCCACTTGGTCATGGTGTATGATTTTTTTAATGTGTCTTTGGATTTGATTTGCAAGTATTTTGTTGAGGATTTTTGCATCTATATTCATTAGGGAGATTGGCCTGTAGTTTTCCTTTTTTGTAGCATCTTTGCCTGGTTTTGCTTTTAGATTGATGTTAGCTTCATAAAATGAGTTAGATAGTGTTCCATTTTCTTTCATGTCTTGAAAGAGTTTAAGTAAGATTGATGTCAGTTCTTTTTGGAAAGTTTGGTAGAATTCCCCTGTGAAGGCATCTGGCCCTGGGCATTTATTTTTGGGAAGCTTTTTGATGACTGATTGGATCTCTTTGCTTGTGACTGGTTGGTTGAGGTCTTCTGTTTCCTCTCTGGTCAGTCTAGGTTGTTCATATGTTTCCAGGAAATTGTCCATTTCCTCTGCATTATCCAGTTTGTTGGCATACAGTTGTTCATAGTATCCTCTTATAATTTTTTAAATTTCTTCGGGATCTGCAGTAATGTCACCTTTCTCATTCATTATTTTGTTTATATGGATCTTCTCTCTTTTTGATTTTGTCAGTCTAGCTAGGGGCTTGTCAATCTTGTTGCTCTTCTCAAAGAACCAACTTTTGGTGTTATTTATCCTCTCTATTGTTTTTTTGTTCTCTATGTCATTTATTTCTGCTTTAATCCTTGTTATTTCTTTTCTTCTACTTGATTTAGGATTGGTTTACTGTTCATTTTCTAGCTTCTTCAGTTGATCCATTAGTTCTTTGATTTTGGCTCTTTCTTCCTTTTTAATATATGCGTTTAGTGCTATAAATTTCCCCCTCAGGACTGCTTTTGCTGCATCCCATAGGTTTTGGTATGTTGTGTTCTCATCTTCATTAGTCTCTATATATTTAGCAATTTCTCTTGCTATTTCTTCTTTAACCCACTGATTGTTTAGGAGTGTGTTGTTTAACCTCCAGGTATTTGTGAATTTTCTAAGTCTCTGATGGTTATTGACTTCTAATTGTATTCCATTGTGGTCAGAGAATGTGCTTTGAATAATTTCAAACTTTTTAAATTTATTGAGGCTTGTTTTATGTCCTAGCATATGATCTATTCTGGAGAAAGTTCCATGAGCACTAGAGAAGAATGTGTATCCTGGTGATTTGGGATGTAATGTTCTATATATGTCTGTTAAATCCAATTCATTTATCAGATTGTTTAGGTTTTCCATTCCCTTATTGGTCTTCTGTCTGGTTGATCTATCTATAGGAGAGAGTGATGCATTGAAGTCTCCCACAATTATTGTGGAAACATCAATTGCTTCCTTTAGTTTTGCCAGTGTTTCTCTCATGTATTTTGTGGCACCTTGATTGAGTGCATAGACATTTACGATTGTTATTTCTTCTTGTTGAACTGCCCCTTTTATTAGTATGTAGTGGCCTTCTTTGTCTCTCAAAACATCCCTGCATTTAAAGTCTATTTTATCTGAGATTAATATTGCTACACCTGCTATCTTTTGGGTATAGCCTGCGTGAAATATTTTTTTCCATCCTCCTTTCACTTTCAATTTCTTTGTGTCCCTGTGTCTAAGATGAGTCTCTTGTATGCAACATATTGATGGTTCATGTTTTTTTTTTTTGATCCATTCTGCAAATCTATACCTTTTAATTGGTGAGTTGAATCCATTTACATTCAATGTTATAACCGTGAAGGCATTTCTTGAATCAGCCATCTTACCCTTTGGTTTATGTTTGTCATATATATTTTTCCCTCTCTCTATTAATATCGTTTAATGTACCCATACTGAATCTCTTTAGTACTGAACCTTTCTCCATGTCTCTCTCTCCTTTCTTTGTTTCTCTGTCTGTAGGGCTCCCTTTAGTATCTCCAGTAGGGCAGGTCTCTTGTTAGCAAATTCTCTCAGCATTTGTTTGTCTGTGAAAAATTTAAGCTCTCCCTCAAATTTGAAGGAGAGCTTTGCTGGGTAAAGTATTCTGGGTTGGAAACTTTTCTCACTCAGAATTTTAAATATGTCATGCCACTGCCTTCTCGCCTCCATGGTGGCCGCTGAGTAGTCACTACTTAGTCTTATGTTGTTTCCTTTGTATGTGGTGAATTGCTTTTCTCTTGCTGCTTTCAGAACTTGCTCCTTCTCTTCCTTGACAGTGTGATCAGAATATGTCTCGGAGTGGGTTTATTTGGATTTATTCTATTTGGAGTTTTCTGGGCATTTACAATTTGTGTATTTATGGTGTTTAGAAGATTTGGGAAGTTTTCCCCAACAATTTCTTTGAATACTCTTCCTAGACCTTTAACCTTTTCTTCCCCTTCTGGAACACAAATGAGTCTTATATTTGGATGTTTTATATCACCTATCATATCCCTGAGGTCCATTTCAATTTTTTCGATTTTTTTTCCCCATTCTTTCTTTTGTGCTTTCATTTTCCGTTCTGTCATCTTCCAGGTCACTGATTCATTGTTCAACTTCCTCTAGCCTTGTGTTATGAGTATCCAGAATCTTTTTAATTTTGTCAACAGTTTCTTTAATTTCCATAAGATCATCTATTTTTTTATTTAGTCTTGCAGTGTCTTCTTTATGCTCTTCTAGGGTCTTCTTGATGTCCTCTATATCCTGTGCCATGCTCTTCTCGATGTCCTTTGTATCCCATGTCATGGTCTCATCGTTCATCTTTAGTTCTTTGATTAGTTGCTCTAGGTACTGTGTGTTCTCTGATCTTTTGATTTTGGTGCTTGAGCTTGGGTTATCCATATCATGTGGTTTTTTCATATGCTTTAAAATTTTCTGTTGTTTTTGGCCTCTTGGCATTTGCTTAGCTTGAAAGGGTTCTTTAAGGATTTGTAGACCAATTGAAATCCTTATCTCTAATTTGTCTGATCTATAGCTTTGTGGAGTACACTTTCTCTAACTAACCAGCAGGTGGCATCCACAAGCCACCTGTTCCCCTCAAGCCAGTTCTCCCCTGCTTTGCCTTTGTGGTGAGTGGAGCAGTGAGTCTTGTGGGGTCCAATTGGTGTACCAAGCTTGCGTGTGTAGTTGGTATTGCCTGCCCTGGATATGGGGCGTGTGTCTGGGTGGTCAGGGAAGGGGGGCAGCTCTAAGAATCAAATCTCCCTGGTGTTCCTGGAGTTTTGAAGCTGCTGCAATAGTCTAATCTTTCAGTTCAGGCAGCCACAGTTTGCCTCTGCCACTGACCCACAAGTCCTTGATATGGCCCCTGAGACTTGCAAGTGGGTCCCTCTTCCAGGCCATGCACCCCGTGGTCCTCTGTTGAGGGATGACTGTGCAATGTCACAGGTGAGTGCCATCCCCCCACGGTGGTTCTGGGCTGCAGGGCTGTGTAGGGAGGCTCCCAGTCTGCTGAGCGGATGCCCCCCCCCCTTTTCTTGGGAAGTTGTGGTGTTTAGTGAATTTTCTCAGCCACTGGATTATTGCCTTTTGTCTCAGAGCTCTCTTAATTCTGCTCTTGTCTTGACCTGCCCAAATTGCAAGTCTTTGAGGCTTTCTGTATTGGGCTTCTTAGAGTAATTGTTTTAGAAAAAGAAAAAAAAAAGATAAAAAAAAAAGTGCCCTCCTTACAGATCTAATGGGTTATTGAAATGCTAAGAGACAAAGCAATTAGGGCCATTAAGGAAAAGTCCAGGGGGCAGAGAGATCAGTTTTTCTTTGGGATTGCATATGAGCCTCAGGGCCTGAGCTCTGGCCTTCCCCTTTCTATGTTCACCAGAACTCCAAAAAGCCTTCACTTTTCTTTTTGGGCTTTTCTTACTGTTTCTTGCTATCCCTATCTCCTCTCTGCTGGACTGGCTGCTCTCAGATTCTCTGGTGTCTGGTCTCAGTCTATCTATGATTGGAGTTTGTATCAGTAGAATGAGTTTCCGATAAGAGCTGCCACTGCAGTTCTCCCTTCTCGTTCCCAGTACTGATGGCCCCTCCTCCCACGGGACTGAGCCTGGCAGGGAGGAGCGTGGGTCCCCTGGCCACAAAAACTTACAGATTTCGCTGATCTCAGCAGTTCAACATGTTCATGAGTGTTGTATGAAGTATGCCCAAAGTCAAATTGCTCTGTGGTGTCCAGTCCACGCAGTTCCTGGCTTTCTACCTACTTTCCTGGAGGGGTAACTAAAACATACACCTCACCACTCTGCCATCTTGCCCCACTTCCTGTGTATATACATATTGACCTTCTATTTTTACAAACTGAAGTCTTGGTAAATTCATTTATTAGTATTTTAGGTTTTTATTTAGGATTTTCTGTATAGATGTTCTTTCATGTGCCAATAGACAGCTATATGCTTGCCTTTTTGTACCAGCTAGAACCTTCAATGTCGAATTTAAGTGACAACAGGAAAGAACTGGACTTGCTCCAGTCTCACAGGAAAAGTGTTCAGCCTTTTGTCATTGAGTGCGATGATTTCTGTAGGTTTTTCAAAGATGACCTTTATCAGGTTAGGTTCCTGCTATCCCTAGTTTGTTAGGTGTTTTTTTTTTTTAAACCATGCATGGGTCTTGAGACTTGTCAAATGTGTTTTGTTTTTTTTGCATACAATCAGATGATCATATGTGTTTTCATAATTATTACATTGTTAGAATATTGAATGATTAATTAAGCTTACCTTCTTGAATGTATTACCTTTGGTAATAGTGCGTTATCCATTTAACACATTGCCAGATTTGATTTGTTCATAATCTGTTAAGGATTTTTGCATCTATATTCATGAAGGATATTGATCTGCACTTTTCCTTTCTTATGCCCTGGTCTTGTTTTGGTATCAGGATAATACTTGCCACATGAAATGAACTGGGCAGTGTTCCTGTCTCCTCAATTTTCTGAAAGTAATTGTATAGGGTTGGTAGTATTTCTTTTCTGAATATTTAATAGCATTCACTAATGAAGCCATCTGGGATGGGAATTTTCTTTGTGGGAAGATTTTAAATTACAGTTTCTTTTTCTTTAATTGATAAAGAACTATTCAAATTTATTTCTGAGTCAGTTTTGGTAATTTGTGCCTTTAAAATATTTTTTGTATTTCATCTAATTTATCAAATTTATTGGTATAAATTTGTTCATAATATTCCCTTTTTATAAAACCTTTTAATGTCAATAATTTCTTCATTGATACTCCTTTTTTAATTCAAAAATATTGGTAATTTGCATCTTCTCTCTATCTCAATTGGCCTATCTAGAAATTTATCATTTTAATTGATTTTTTCAAAGATCTAGCTTTTGCTTTCATTGATTTTTGCTACCGTTGGCTCATTTTCACTGTTTATTATTTTCTTCTTTCTACTTACTTTGGATTTAAGCTGCTATTTTTTACTTGCTTACTAAGGCAAAAGCTTAGATTGTGGTTTTTAGACCTTTCTTCTTTTCTTATATAAATATTTAAAGCTATAAATTCCCCTCTAAGCACTGCTTTAGCTGCAATTAAAGTTTTGATAAGCTGTGTTTTAATTTTATTCAGTTTAAAATACTTCCTAATTTCCCTTATGATTCTTTATTGACACATCCCTTTTTTATAAGTGTTTTGTTTAATTTTCAGGTTTTTAGAGACTTTTCACGTAACTTCTTGTTATTGATGTCTTATTAAAATTTGTTCTAGTGATAGAACAAATTTTGCATTATTTTGATTTTTTAAAATTTGTTGAGACTTTTTTTGCTCAGATATATCAGGTTTATGATTAATGCATACGTTGCTGTTACTGACTGGAATGTTTGATAAATATTGATTAGGTCCAGTTAATTGCAAGTGATGTTCAAGTATTCTGCATCCTTCTTGATTTTCTGTCTAGTTGTCCTATCAATTACTGAAAGAATTTTGGAATCTCCAACCATAATTATAGATTATTCTATTTCTCCTTTCAGCTCTACCAATTTTTACTTAATGTTTTTCTTTTGAAAATGTTGTTCTTGGGTGCTTATTCATTTAGGATTGTTATGTTTTCTTCATGATTGACTCTATATGAAATGACCCCCTTCCCCTATTATTATTCCTTGTTCTGAAGTCTATTCTATCTGATATTAATATAGTTACTCCAATTTTCTTATATTTTGCATGATACATCTTTATCGCATCCTTCTATTTTAACCTATTTGTGCATTTACTTTTGAAGTGTGCTTTTTGTTAGCTCTTCTTTTTTCTTAATGCAATCTCCTACTGACCTTTAATATAACTACCAATATGATTGGGTGAAATTTATGCTCTTGCTCTGTATTTCTATTTGTTCCAGGTTTTTATTTGTTTCTTTAATTTTCTTCTTTTCTTGCTGTCTTTTTTGATTATTTTTGAATTCTATTGTATCTCCATTCTTAACTTATTATCTACACCTCTTTTTTTAGTGATTGTTCTATGTCTAGGATTTATATATGCATACTTAAGGTATCAAATAATATTATATCCATATAATAGGGAGTATCCTTCCCCTCCTTCCTCCTTTTCTTTGTGCTACTGCTGTCATATATTTTTAACTTATATGTGTTAGAAACCCTAGTATATTGCTTTTATTTTTGCTTTAAGTGATTATTCTATGTCTATGCTTTAAGTGATTATTGCTTTAAGTGATTATTCTATGTCTATGCTTTAAGTGATTATTCTATGTCTAGGGTTTATATATGCATACTTAAGTTACCAAATAATGTTATATCCATATAATACGGAGTTCCTTCCTCTCCTTCCTCCTGTTCTTTGTGCTATTGCTGTCATATATTTTTAACTTACATGTGTTAGAAACCCTAGTATATTGCTTTTATTTTTGCTTTAAGTGGTCAATGTCTATTTTTCAGGGAGTACAGTATACCATATTGATGGTACTTGACAAGGTAGCGCTCTCTAAGTCCCTCCCCTTCTTCAGAGGTTCTGGGATAGAAACTGGGTTGAGGATGGGGGAGTCATGGTGTGCTGCAGGATTAAGTTGGGCCAAGAAGTTCCCAGCAGCAGAAAGTCTCTTTTTTTCCTCTTTTGCTGTTGCTGGGGATGGTGAGCCACAAGGTTCTTACTCCCTGTAGGTCATGTGGACCATAAGGTCCACTGCTGTATTGCTATAACCACATTCATTTTCATCTCAGTAGATGAGCTCAACAAGGTGGTCATTAAGGGCCATAGCAGCCCCAGCTTTGAAGGTAGAAGAGTGAATGCCTCTGTTCAAGTTGCAGAAGACAACCTGATCCTAAATATAGACCAGGATACACCTTAAGGGGCCTGTGATATCTGCTTTACACCTTCTTAACATCATCATACTTGGCACCTTTCTCCTCATGGCAGGTCAGATCCATGACTAACACATTAGGGGTGGAACATGGAAAGCCATGCCAGTGAACTTCCCATCAAGTATGACCTTGACCTCAGCCTTGGCAGTGCTAGTTGATACAGGGATGATGTTCTGGCCAACCCTACATCATCATGCCGCAGTTTTTCAAAGGACCATCTGCAGTCCGCTGGGCAATGATGGCATGGACTGTGGTTCCTCCATAATGCCAAATTCATCCAGAGTGACCTTGTCAGGGAGTCAAGCAATTGGTGGTTCAGGAGGCATTGTGACAGTCTTAGGGAATTGTCATACTTGTCATGGTTTACTACCATCACAAACATGGGGGCATCAGCCAAAGGGGCAGAGATGATGATCTTTTTGCTCAACATTTCAAGTGGGCCCCAGCCCCAGTGGACTCCATGACATATTTAGTACCAGGCATTAATTACCCCATTGATGTTGATGGCATCGTACTCCTGGAAAATAGAAGTGGGCTTCCCTCTCATGATAAACTTCTTTTTTTGAACCTTGATGGTGCCACTTAAATTGCCATGGGTGGGATCATACTACAATATGTAGGCTATGCAGTTTACATCAACGATGGAGTCATTGATGTTGAAAATCTCTACTTTGTTGGAGCTAAAAGCAGTCCAGTGGAATGAGGAGGAATCGAGGACCAATTATCTTTTAAATAACTTAAAAATGAAGATTTTTTTCTTTTATAGTTACTCAGATATTTACCATTTTTGATGCTCATTCCTTTGTGTTGATCCAAGTTTCCATCTGCTATAATTTTCCTTCTGCCCAAACAAATTCTTTTAACATTTCATTTAGGGCAGATCTGCTGGTGGGAAATTCTTGTAGCACTTTTTATCTGAAATCTGTATTTCACCTTTTCAAGGTGAAACAGCAGAGTTTCAAACAGCAGAGGGCGCTTCTCCTCTCCGCAGTTTGGGATGGGAATAGAGGTGAGGTGACTTCCAGCAGATTTCTAAGCTCTTGGGGAGACTGGAGCCCTGATCATGGCACCAAATATGCAGAGAGGATTGCTTCAACTCAAGACATGAGAAGAAAAGAAGAGAAGCGAAGCGAAATGAAGAGAAGAAAAGAGAAGAGCTTCTCCACAGTATGCTAGATAAATACAAATATTGCTAGGAAGGGAGAATTGTTAATAGTTTACTTGAAATAGGTGAAGAGGTATTTGTAGTGGTTATTGATATATTGATTTTCTTCCCTAGGAAAGAGTTTATTAGTGTGAGTTAAGGCTTAATTTTTATTCCTGGGAAATAATCTAGATTTGCTTAAGGATAAAAGTCAAATCTGTTTGTCTTCTCCAAGGCAGGGATTGATGTTCACGTTTTTCTCTTTAAAATGCCCATACCTTTATAATGTATCAGAAGTAGGTGGTCTTAACCATTGTCTTAATGTTTGGACCTGGATTCCAGAGCAGTTGAAGAATATATTCTGTTATTAATTTTATTTTAAACATGTGAATGTGATGCTTTAATTATAGAGAATCTTATAATTTGGTGCAAGACAGAAAAGGGCTCCCCATTTCCAAAGCCCATGAAATGTTTCATATACAGAAGCACCCAAAGTCTGTAATGACAAGTTGATGGCCAGAGCTTATCTTATATAGGAATTCAAATATAGTTGTAGTAAATTGCTGCTTGCCAATATTTTTTTTCTCATTATATATGGAAACTCATAAGTGATGATACCACTTTTCTTCATTTTATGTTAGATGTTTTACCTATTATATACTGAAATTAATATTCATAAGAGAGGCAATTGGGTAGACCTGGATTCAAAACCTAGCTCCATGAAGTACTGGCTGTGTGGTTTGGGAAAGATATTGAATCTCTTTTACTCAGTACTCTGCGGTTATTGTGAGTTTAATGACATAATTCCTGTAAAGCTCAGCACAGGGCCTGCCACATTTTAACTCAATAAATATCAAGGATTATTTTGATTAGCTTTTATGTTCAATGAAAGAAATACATGAAATTAAACAAACAAATTCATCTCCATTCTATGGGTACTTCTAGAAGCATGGAGAGGGTGCAGGAGAGAAAAAGAGTTGGATGGCTAAATGCTAATGGTTTCTAATTTAATGGAACATCCTACTGACTCTGATATAGTCAGAATACATGTAGTTTCTTAATAAGCTTTCTGTGGAAAACCAGGACTAATTGTACTATATAGTAGAAAGGGCACCAGGCTTTATATCGGCAGACTTTGCTTTATCATGGTTCTGTCACTTCTTATCACCTATTGACTTCTCTGGCCATCAATGGGAGATAAACTTCTTCTGGAGCCACTCGGACAGCAGGGAGAACACTTTTGATTCCCTATTTGGAAGGGTCAGTGTCAGCCATGAATGAGCAATATATTGAATCCTGAACGTACTGGATACTACTTGTCACTTTGACTCCAAGTCTCTTTGTTAGTGTGACTACTTAAAGGGCTTGGAGACTCCACTGTGTGGGTAATGTTTCATATACTCATGAGGAAACTAAGAAAGCTGTTTACTTTCCTTAGACAAACAGAATTAAATATATCATCTTAGTCTGAAAAGCGAGAAAATTGCCTAACTGAACTCACACTTGAAAGACTCTATTTCCTTTAAGTGCTGAGGTTTGACAACATGTCTTCCAAGGAGACATGGCAATGGGGCTACCTTGTATCTCTTCTCTGAACCTTGTGAACTCAGTTCCCTCTGCATAGAAAGCTTCCTTTGAAGCAGACAACAAAGAAAAGAGCTAGGCACATCTTTCTAGTTTCCAGAGATTGACATGTGAATATTAGATGCTGCCGTCTGGCCTGCAAGGAAAGAGAGCGTGCCCTCAAGACAAATATATTGAAGGAGTGCTTTCTTTAGTAAGCCAAAGGGATAAACCAGGTATTCTGAATGTAACAAAAGCTCACTAGCAAAGACTTCATGTTCTGAATGTAAAATGCCCATTGGTCCTTTTGCTGTCCAAACAGCACGTTCGCTGGAAAATGTGGGATGACTGTAACAGCGTTTTTACTTAATACCCAGCATTTGTTTGCTGTTGCTGCCATAATAAATTACTACAAATTTAGCAGCTTAGAACAACACCCATTCATTATCTTATAGAGTGTGAATCAGAAGTCCAGGCACAGCTTGACTCAGCTGGGTCATCAGCTCAGCCCTTACAAAGGCAAAAATCAAGGTGTCAGCTGGGCCGGGCTTCTACCTGCAGGTTCTGGGGAAGAATCTGCTCCTGAGTCACTGGTTGTGGGCAGAATCTGTTTTTTGTGTGTGTTTCTAGGACCAAGACCCCCATTTCTTTGACACAAGCCACCTTTCATTTTCAAGTCAACAACAGAAGGTCAAATCCTTCTCATGCTTTGAATTTTTGACTTCTCACTCTGCTACCAATGATCTGTTATTCAGGGATCGTGTAATTAAATTAGGATAATCTCTTTATTTTAAGGTCAGCTAATTAGTAACTTCAATTACATCTGCAAAGTCCTTTCTGCCATGTGACCTAACATGTCCATGGGAGTAACATCAAAAGTAAAGGTGACGGGGGGCAAAATTTTCTCTGCCATTCATCTTTAGGTAATATCCGTTTAGTTTCTCTAAATGAACTTTAATTTCATTTTGGAATAGTTAAGAATCTGTAGGCAGTATTAAACAAACATATTTTGACTTCTGCAGATCACTTTTGCTCACGTTTGTTTTGGGGGGGGTGGGATAAAATCTTCCTTTTCTTTTCTGACTTATAAATGCAAGACAATTCAATTATTTGGTACTGATGGACAATTCCTGTGGTTAACTCTGTGCTACTTGCAGAGGTAGTATCTTAGTTTGTTAGGACTGTTGTGGCAAATATCATCCAATGGGTTGGCATTGTAAACAATAGGAATTTATTGTCTCATAATTTGGGATGCTAGAAGTCCAAAATCAAGGTCTTGATAGGCTGTGCTTTCTCCCAGAGTCTGTAGCATGCTGGTGCTGGTTCTTCACAATGAGCCCTCATCACAGGTTCTCTTGGCTTGTTTCTCTGCCTCTGACACATGGGGATCCCTCTGCCCTTGTGTCTACTTGTCTGGGATGGTTCCTAAGAGAATGGGTAGATAGTTCTGCAATCTGTCTAAGACAGGTCATTTTTATATAATGGTGACAATGAATTGGAAGAAAATGAACAAAATTGCCAATCAGTAAACTCTGCATTCACCTCTGATCCAAATGATGTGTAGATTCTGGAAAAACACCCCCAACAGAGCATCCTTACATTAGCAAGTGTTTTCATTTTTTGTCAAGGGTAATTCCTTGGGCGTTCAGAAGCTAGAAGCAACTCTAAACATCATGGAGGGTTTTGTCACAATGAAACCAGAACCAAGTGCCTGCCGGGTGCTACTTATGTTTTGTTTCTTTAAGTTACAAATTGGTGCTCTGGACCCTGGAATCACGCAGCACATATTCAATATTCAGTGGTGAAGTGGTTTACCCATCACTACGAGCAAATTTACGTGCATGGAAATATCTTCCATATCAAAGTGTAGCAGCATGAGTTTCTGTGAGATGAAGTAGAAAGGCCCAGAGTAAGTATTTCAAAGCCCTGCCTGATAGGAATTGGGATCCACTTGGTTATTGTGTATAAGATGGGACATAGTTCCTAGTTACATCAAAGGCCCATTCCAGTTTGAAGGATATTATGTTTGGGGAAAAGGAAATGCTCTTCTTGAACTGACCTAGTCTCTAAGGAAAATGGTAAGGAAGGGAAATGTGGATTGAGGATAAAAAATATGCTCTATCCTTGAGGAATATTCTGCAGGGAAGAAGTTCCGCAATGTTCTTGTCCAGCAGCTTCACAGACTATACCAACTAGTACTAAAGAAGCAGAAACACTAGTGTAAGATCAAGGTTCTGGGAAAAGGGAGTTCTATCATGGTTTTTAGTGCATTGGATGTGCCAGAATTTGTGGTAGGTGTTGATATTTGATTCTAAAATCAACCACTTGGGGAAACTGAGGCTCAGAGTGGCAAAAGGATTGTGGATGGATTGTAAATCTAGGTGTATCTGGCTCCAAGACTCACTGTACATACCCAGCTGTTGCTGAATCTTGTTCGGATCAGCTACCAGTGACCAGGGTGATTTTTATTCAAGTCACAGTATTCACATATGTAAAACAATGTATCCTTTCTAAGATTTCTTTGAAAAGGTTTGAAAACACAACTACATTCCAAGGAAGTTAAAAGGATTTCACTAGGGCATTGGCAAAAATCTGCTCCACCACTTCCAGGCTGAGAAGAAATTTCCCTTCATTTGTAAAAGCGCTCACACCCATTTAACTTCAGTTTATGCAAAGTCCTTTGGGTATAAATAAATGAGATGTTTTAACAAGGTAATTTCTTTTAGAAAATAGGTAGCATAATAGATAACAGAATAACTGACACCAGGAATAAGTTTCTTGGTTTTACTTATTCCAGTTTGGCTAACTGTATTTTCATTCCTCGAGAGGAACAAGGAACATTGAGCACAGTTGTAATTAAGTCCTGTCACAAGTATCATAGTAACTTAGACCTGCATGGAAATCTTGACTCCTGCTGCAAGGCTCTAACCACCTTTCCAAGCTTAACTCCACCACACAGTTCAAGTCACACTGGTCTTCTTGCTATGTTTTGGACACACCAGACTCTTTCCTGTCCCAGGACTTCCTATTCTCTTTGCCTGGAATGCCGGTCTTAGTTTTCTAGGGCTGCCAAAAAAAAAAAAAACAAAAAAAAACCACACAAATTGCATAGCTTAAAACACCAGGAATTTATTGTCTCACAGTTCTGGAAACCAGAAGTCTGAAATCATGGCAGGGCCATGATCCCGCCGAAGTCTGTTCCATGTCTCTCTCCTTGCTTCTGGAGGTGGCCTGCTGGCAATCCATGGCCTCTTGTGTCTCAGTTGTCATAAGAAGTTCTCCTGTTTGTCTATTTGTGTCCAAATTTCTTCTTCTTATAAGGACACCCTAATCCAGTTTGACTTCATCTTAACTAATAACATCCTCAAAGATCATTTTATTTCCAAATAGGGTTATATTCATGGAACTAGGAGTTAGGACTTGAATATTTCTTTTGGAGAGGATACCACTTAACCTGTAACATGATCTTCCCATATACATTTTCATGGGCTTTTTTCCTTTGCTTCATTCAGTTCTAGTCACAGAAGACAGCACTTCATAGAGGAGTTGTTTGACCACACCATCTAAAATATTGTGCTCCATCTGCCCCACCAACTTTCCCTATACTTTTGCTATCCTCTATATTTCTTCGTAGCACTTACCTCCTACCTTATAATACATTGTACATTTATTTTTATTTGTTTTCTGCTTCCCTCCTGTCTTAGTTTACCAGGCTGATATTACAAATACCATGAACTGGTTTTGGCTTAACAAAAGGAATTTATTGACTTGTGATTTTGAGGCTAGAAGAAGTCCAAAATCAAGTTCTTAGTGAGACTTGCTTTCTCCTTGAAGATTGTAACATTCTGGTGCTGGCAGTCAGCGATCCTTGGGGTTCCTTGGCTTGTATCTCTATCTCGCTTCACATGAAAAGTCTTCTCTTTTCTGACTTCTGTGACTTCTGGGTTCTCTTTATAAGGCCTCCAGCAATCTGGAATAAGCCCACCTTTATTCAGTTGGGCCACAACTTAATTAAAAATGACATCTTCAAAAGGTCCTATTTATAATGGGTTCAGACCCGCAGAATCTGGATTAAGATTAAGAACACATTTTTACTGGGATACATAACCCAATTTACCACATCTCCCTAGACTATAAGCTCCAGGAGGGCAAGGGCCATGTTTGTCTTGTTTTCTCACTGTACCTCAACCCCTAGGATGATTTGGAACCAGTCACCACTCAATAAATGCCATATATGTTGAATAAATCAACTGAATGTGTTATCAACTAGGTTGTAAGGGACTTTTAAAAGAAATATTTGATCTGAATGAAGCACCATCATGGAAATTAAAAACTAAGCAAAGGGACTAATCAAATTTTCACTGTGCCTTTGCCTTGAGTAGCAGACTGAAAATTCCTGCGATCAGGTAAGATGCAGAAGCTGGTATCAATTTAATTAAAGAGGAGCCATTTTAAATAGCAGAGTCATTTTGACCCAGTGTTGATGAGCCCCAGCTGGGACTCCTTTCTTGGCAGTGCTGGGGCTGCCTTCAAATATGGCAAGCATGTTCCGCTGCACCAGGGGCCACGGCAGCAGGTGCTGCCCTTGCCTGGACAACCAGGGCATCTCGTACAGGAAGGTCAGCCACACAGTGCCATTAACATGAAAGCCAACATGGAGGAGCCCTTTCCTCTGTGGCATGTTGGCAGGAAAGAAATGTATGAGGATATCCGGGTCAGGAATTGGGGTAACTACATTTAGAAGTGATAAAGAGATTGAGAGGAGAAAGGCAAGAGAGTGGTGGGATGATCTACGTGTCTTCCCATTGCTCATTTTTATGTCCCTTTATGCTCACATACTCACAGACAGAAGGGCTCTTGGGATGCTTCAATGATCCTTAGATACATTCCCAACCACCAGATTTGCTCTTCCAATGTTGAGAGTATGCTATGAAAAAAATGTTTGTATACATAAGTGGGATTTTATTTCCAGACAGTCCATTTAACTAACACACATGATTGATGCTTACCATATGACAGCCTATGAACTAGAATCTGAGGCCATGAAGTATAATAAGATCTGATCCTTTCCCACAAGGTGGGGACATATAAATGATATTATAAATACCATGGAACAATTATGAACATGATGTTATGGGTTCCCCAAAGAGAGAGTGTCAATAATTGGGGAAATTAGGGATGTCCTCAGGTAGAAAGAGATATTTCAATTTGAAAGATGAACAGGAATTTTTCAAACTGAAATGTCAGAGAAAAGACATCCCATATAAAGGGAACAGCATGTATCAAGCAATGGATTGGATTTGGTAATGGTAAGACGTTTAGTTAGAGCATTGTGTGTGTGTATGTGTGTATGTGTGTGTGTGCACACATGCATGAGTGCACACATATCCACCTAGGACAGTGATACAGTATACTGATGAGTATATCTGTTATTTGTTCAGGAAAATCTCAACCATTCTATATATTGCAAGTTCAAAGTGTTTAATATGGGGGATTAGAAACTTATAACATTATTGGAAAGCCTGGGGGAGAGAAAGGCCATGTAGCTCTACTGACTATCTCAGTGTGAAATATCTATGTGTGTGATCCTCAAGTGCTCACTCTTAAGCTGCTTCAAATCTCATGACCACCCAAGCAACTGCTTACATATATCTGGGGAATAATGCCTCTCAATGGCAGACTCCAACCCCAGACCACATGGGGAAGGGTACTCCTAGCATCCTCTGTTCCTGCTTCTTCTCTAGGCTTTAGAAGGCCTGCGGTGATGCTGAGTTGAGAAGAGACCATAAGCTTAGTGAAAGCAGGTAAGGTTGGCTGGAATCATATTGTATAGATTCCATGACATAATGTGGGTCTGTACTTTATCTTAGAATCATTGGGGGATCACAGGGAATGTAGTGATTGACAATATTTTAGAAAAATTAATCAGTTACCTTCATTATCAGAAAATAACTCCATAAATTTAAAGAGGGTAAAAAAAGGAATGAAACAGAGAGAAAGAAACTTATGTCACTCTGGTAATTACGTGAGGTTTGGATTAAAGGAAATAAAGAAAGAAATCAGACCAATTGCTTCCTTAGCTTTTCTTTATTTCCCTTAATAGCTAAGTTTTCATTCTGAAAACATTCAATGAGCATCTATAGTCTAGCACTGTGCTTCTAGAAAGAGAAGTCCACCCTGATAGTCTTCCCTTTGTACTTCTCAATCCTTTAACCCACTAGAGCCAATATTCTGCCTCTGATAAGGTCATTTATGACTTCTGCGGCAGAGACCACCTAAAGAGTCATCTTGCCCTTCCATAGTATAGAGATTGCTGAGAAGAAGCTGCTCATCTTAGCCTTAACTATCTTTCCCACCCCCTTGCATGTAAGTGGGACCATGTGACTGAATCTGTTCAATGGAACATTGGCAGAACTTATGCATAAAATCCTTTCATACCATCTTCCAAACTCTTCTCATCTGTTAGCTGGATGAAACCTCCCAGGAAGATTTTGGAAGCCACACAATGGAAAAGACAAAGTCTCTATGAACCTTATGTTACAGAATCATTTTCCCCCTATATCACCCTGCTACCACTACCATCAATTAGACTTTATGTGAGCAAGAAAAATACTTTTGCTTCATTAAACCACTGGCATTTCAGTTTTTCTGTGAGCACAGCTATTAATACTTGCCTATAAGTCTCTTCTGTAGAAATAAGCACCATCTCTTTAGTTCATGATACCCATGGTCATTTAAATGAGGATGTCTTTTGAGTATTTGAAAATATAGATAAGGAATTCAGGAGGTCTGAATATATGGAACTTTGGAGTCATTAGCGCCTGAGTAAAGTTGAAGCCATGAGAGTGGGAAGGGTGCCTCCAGGATAACGGGCATAATGAGAAGAGAGGGCTGAAGAAGGAAAACTGGGGAGTCTAGCAGTAAGAGTACAGGCAGAGAAAAAAGGCAGCAGCAAAAGGTGTGGCCAAGAGAATAGACCACTTTCTGTTCCCTGAGAATTCCCAAATGAGAATTCATAAGGAGGAGGACAATATCAAAGGCTGAGGATAAATAACACTTCACTAGAGTACAGAGAACAAAAGTAATAATGTTGTGCACTGAGGAGTGAAAAAGGGTAGTGAAAATAAAGACGGAAACCATAGCTGATTCTAGAAGTGTAGCTCTAAGGGAAGGAGACACTGCCTTCAAGGTCAGCAAAATGAGCAGATGCATTTTAAGGATGGGGATGAGTTACACAGGTTTGTAAACTGAAAGAGGAGAGCCACAGAGAGATGATATATTGAAGCTACAAAAAAGGAAGGGGAACATAAAAAAGGCCCTGGGGGATATACAACGAATATAATGGAATATCATGGAAAGTCCATGAGGAGAGGGGCTTTGCCTGTCTTGTTTAACTTTGTATCTTCAGGCTTAGAATAGTCCTGACATCAGAAAACAAAAAATCTTTGGACTCAACCTCACATGTTATACACAAATTAACTTTAAATGTATCATAGAGTACTCAATAAACATTTATTCAATGAAATAATAAAGAGAGGAAGAAAGGAAAGGAGAAGGAGATGATATCAAGAATATGGTTAAAGGTGTTATCTTTGGATGAGAGGCAAGGCATCCTCTGAAACAGAAGGGAAGGAGGGAAAGCTGAGAGTACAAGCAGATAATATAGGAGGCAGAGTTTGTGACTGACGGCAGCTACTTTCTCTGTGAGGGAGGAGGTAGGCCATCTGTGAGAAATGAATGGTTGAGTCCAGCTAAGCAATACAAAAAAAAATGGTAAAGGTTTATAACAACTGCTGGCATGAATAAATATGCCTACTAACTTGAGATGAAAATATTAGATAATCCTAAAAACACATGCATTTTGAGAATTTAATTCATTTGTTTGAGACTTTACAGAAATGTTTACAGAAAACAAACCACTAGATACACAGAATTTTTGATAAGGTTAGGATTGAAGTTTAAGACCCAAATATAAAAATTGCATCAGAATATCTAGAGAAAAGTTGACTGTTTTGTCTAGTTTACAATCTTAGACACTGTAGGCTACATGAACTTTAAGATTCTGTCTGGATATTATGTTACTGGCTGTAACTTTGTATAATAAGGACATCATTTGGATAAAATTTAGGAAAAAAGAAATTGTCCTTATTCTTTGATTTGAGCCACTAAGTCTTAAATAACTGAATAATTTCTATGTGAGTACTTAAATAATTGTTACAGACTGGGGCTGGCTCTGAATATGGAAACTCCACAATGTTGAAGATTGTGAAAATTTCTTTGACAAACAAAACTGTTTGCTTGAAATTTTTATATACTATCAGGACATGAGCTTTACTTAATTACCCTTTTCCAGACTGGATCCAGACAACCTTAGATATCCATTCATTCATTCAAGCAATTTTTACTAAACACTTGCAAAGCACTCGGGAAATAGTGAAGATCAGAAAGGTGTAGTTTTCCTCTCCTCATGGAGATGAATGACTGAATATTTTGAATAGCCCAACCATGAGCTCCTTCCCAATTTCTCAATCAGCAATTGGCTTCTACAGCTTACCAGTTTTATTAATAGTCTGTGGTGATATGGATCCACCAGTTATTTGCCCATATCTGATTTTACCATGGTCATGTGGGAATGGTGGGGAAACGAACAAGTCATAGTTTTATTTGGTTGGAGAATTCTACTAGATCATGTCAAGATGAAAGGTTTTATACCATGTAGGAGGCTGAGTGTGAAAGAAGTGAACAGAGGGACTCATCTTTGGTGGGCTAGAAGCAACATTTTAAAATGCAAAGGCAACAGATGACTTTTTATGCAAAATGATCCACAGTGGACATATACCTTTGAACCAGTGTCCTTTAGGCTATGGCAATTCAGAGGCGATGTAATGCACATCGTTATCTGTGGGAGTCCTTTTGCTTATCATCGTTTTATGATTTATATTGTACTGTGCTCCGTCTTTGAGGACAGAAGTTGTTCCTCCAGGGAGACAACCTGAATCTTAGCTTTAAGCATATCCCCACCCACCCTGCCCCCCACACCAGATATGGAGATGGCTCTGGACTTAGGATGAGAGAGAAAGTCTTCATGCACAATTACTTTTATTATTTTTATTAGAGAGCAGAGAGTTGAGATGAGAAAACCTTTATTTTTTAGTCTGTCAGTAAAGATCACTATTTCCTACAGTAAATAGTACTGTTTGCCAAGATAATTTATTCAGTGATTACTTTTTTCCCTGTGTATATACATAAAAATTATAAATAAAAAATGTCCATCATATTCATTAATAATGTAAGAAAATCCCTTTTTGTGATTGTTACAACTTATTTTGAAATGGTCTAGTATGTGGATAATTAACTTTATTCAGATCACGTGAGTCTGCAGGAAACTTCAATTCAGTAAGACTTTTAGTTGATATTGGATGTTGTTGATTGAATTGTGTCCACCACCAAGAGTCCTAACCCATGGTCCTGTGAGTGTGATGTTATTTGGAAATAGGATCTTTGCATATGTCATCAAGTTGAGATGAGGTCATAGATTAGGGTGGGCCTGCGCCCAGTATGACTGGTGTCCTTATAAGAAAGGGAGAAGAAACAGAGTGAAGTAAAGACAGAGGCGATGCATCTACAAGCCAAGGAAGGCCAAGGATTGCCAATAAACACCGACAGCTAGAAGAGACAAGGAAGAATTCTTCTCTACAGGCTACAGAGGGAGCATGGACCCACTGATACCTTAATTATATTTCTGGGCTCCAGAAACATGAGACAATAAGTTTCTGTTATTATAAGCCACGAAATCTGTGGTACTTTGTTATGGAGCCCTAAGAAACTCATACACTTGGAAGTCTTGTTGACATTGAAATATATGACATAAATAAGAGTATTAGAAAGTAAAAAATGGGCTGCCGCCTGGTTCTTCACTTGGAGGTTTTCATCCCTGCAATTTGGAATGACTACCTAATGTTCTGAAGCATTCCTTTCCCTCATTCTCCCCCTTTGTCTTCCTTTTCCTTTCTCTTTTACCTATCTTTTTCACTCTCATTCAAGGGAGAAGTTTGTTGTTCGGGGTAGTGGCAAAGATCTATTCCATAGAGAATGGGAATAAGATTTCAGCAACATATTTCCAAACCCTCTTTAAGACACAAGACAGGATTTTTGTTATTTTAATGGGAAAATTAAAATTTTTACCCAAATAATCAGAAGGGAGAAGTTTTTATTTTGTGGTTTGTGGTTTTTTTCTCCTCTCTCCTTTGTTCCCTTTCCCACAGGATCCTCTACATTTTATTTTCCTTCATACTTGTCAGTTTTTACTTGTTGGTATCTCTTTCTGTTGAATGCTTAATGCTTTCTTGTATTTTATATTATTCCTTGTAGATTATGTTTTGCATGTACTACTCACTAATTCTAGTTGATCTTTGTTCTTCAGTGACCATTGTGTTTCTTTTTCTCCTTTATCTCACCCTCCCTTTCTCCTTTTTGGAACAATTGCTTGCTGCATACAAGGAGTGCTTTGAATGCTAAAGCTGTAATTCAGGAACTGATTTTTAAACAGAATCCAAAGGTTGCATTTGAGGCTAGCCCGACTGTATCTGCCATATGCCACTGAAATAATCCATTGTTTATCACTGTTTTATTGTGTTCTCATACAGTTTTATACAGCTTGGGTGTGATCTGGCACTGTTAGCTTTATCCACTTCAAAATTAACCAAGCCAGCTGGAGGAGAGTAATTTAGAGGAGTAGCACATGGGTTTGTGAATGCTGACATCTTGATTGTGCTCTGAGGGTGTCTCTTATGGTTTCTTCATACTTCAGTTCCACCAAATAAAGCATGGAAATTAAAACGTACATCCACACTCACCAACAAGTACACAAAAATCATTGCATCCTTCAGGTTTCACTTAGATATTAAGAAAATAAAAGTCATGGTATATGCAGGTACTTTGGGTCATAACAAAGGAATATGCTATGGTATTTAAAAAATGCCTTGATGGTTATTTCCAATGCTTTGCCATACTTTTTTCCATTTTATTTTCAAAGAATTTCATTCATTCCCTCCCTTCTTCCCTCCCTTCTTACCTTCCTTCTTTCTTTCCACAAATCTTATGGGTCACCAACTGTGAGTCAGAGGCTGTGATTTCAGTGGTGGAAAAGACAGCCAAGGTGTCTTTAGAGGGTATGTTTCACAGCAGTGTTATAGGTTGAATTGTGTCCCCCACAAAAGAAATGTTCAAATCCTAACTCCTGGTCCCACGAATGTGACCCTATTTGGAAATAGGGTCTTAAAGATGTGATTGCTTAAGATTAAGCCAAACTGGATAAGAGAGAGCCCTAGTCTGACATGACTATTGTCCTTGAAAGAAGAGGGGAGGAAACACAGACAATGGACAATGGAGAAGACTCTGTAATGATAGAGGTAGATACATTTACAACCCAAAGAAGGCCAAAGATTGCTGGTAAATCACCAGAAACTACAAGAGGCAAGGAAGGGTTCTTCTCTACAGGCTTCAGAGGGGCATGGCCTTGCTGACATCTTGATTTCAGACTGCTAGGCTCTGGAACTGTGAGACAATAAATTTCTGTTGATTTAAGCCACCCAGTTTGTGGCACTTTGTTATGGCAGCCTTATGAAAGTAATACGATCAGATATACACACAATATATTAGTAAATGAATGATGAATAAGACAGTTTCAATGCTGGTGTTATAAAGAAAATAGTACAATTATGTGATATTGATGGATGGACATGGGGTGGCTATTTTCATTTAGATAGTGAAGTAAGGCCCCACTGAGGAGGTGCATTTTAGCGACTCCTAAATGATAAAGTCAGCATTCCAGGTGGATCAGCAGAAGAAACGAGCTTAGCAGTACTTAGGGAGCACAAAGCTCGCCAGGAAGAGGAAATGAAAGGAAAAATGGAAGGAGATGAGTTCTGAGGGATAGGCAGGGTTCTGTTCGTGTAGGGAACTGAAGGTCATTGGGAAGAGTTTAGATTTTATCCAACTGTAACAAGAAATTATTGGAGGATTTTAAGCAGGAGAGTGATGTGATTTGATCTATGTTTTCAAAAGCTCACTATGGCTACTGCATATAGAATGAAGAGGGCAAAGAATGCGATATGCATGCACAGGTAACATTAAGTGTTTTGTCCTAGACCACAAAGTAAGTCACAGAACAAGAACCCTGGTCTTCTGACTCCTTTTTATCGTTCGATTAAATTGAAGATATACATTGTGACCTCATCATTTTCAATTTATTTTTCCATTATTTTGTCCTCCAGACATGATCTTCCTTTCTATGCTCTGAAATTATTTTAGCAGTTACTCAATCATCTTTTTATTTGTTCTTCCCATGGATTGACCTTGCTAAGTTATAGAAGCAAGTTGTACTGTCTTTATTAAGGTATGCCCTTTTGTGAGAGTGGGCTTAGTGCATGTATTGGTTCTTTAATTAAATGTAAAAATATGGTTCTAGGATAAAACTGAACAGATTAATACCTGTTCTACAGAAAGGACATTGAAAAATAGGGCAAGAGTGGGAGAAAACTAATTCTTAGTGTTGCAAGTGCTTTCCATCAATGACTTCCACTGATCCTATTTAATTTTTCAGGAAAAAATGATTTCTTTTGTAAAATTAACTCCTGTCTGGAGAAAACTGGTTGTAGGGGTATTATTAATGCATAATTTTTAAAAAGTAGGCGTTTTAGTTGGAGAATGGATATTATCTAGCCCTCTTAATTAAGATAAAGTGGAATTGAATAAAACTGTTGCCTAACTTCTCCTTTATTTTTTCCATTAGTTTATTACTTCAATTTATTTTTCATTCAACAAACCTTCATTGAGTAGTTTCTGTGTGCCAGAGATGGATGGTCCCTCATTTCTTTGCTGTCTGAAGTGCTATTCTTTCTTAGTTCATTCATTTCATCTTCCTTTGGATAATTTATTTCTCTGACTCCTATATGAATTCCAGCAATTTTGCCATGGTAACCATCTTGCATATTTTTGCCACATTAAACATTTTAATTATGCTTTCCCCATGCCATTTCAATCCTATTCTTCCCTGTCTCTGTCCTCATACTCTTTCGTTGCCTTTGTTGGAGCCACTTGATTACTGCCTGCACATTTTATGGAACTTGTGCTGCCCTACCTGTTCTACTTGCGTAACTCACAGGCTATGACATCTAGTCAACCTGACTGTTAGCCTTGCTTATGGTTCCTTTGCTTCCTGTTCCTAATAATGATGCTGTGTCTTCTTCTGTTGAGCAACTCCCCACTGGAAATCCTACTTTTCTCTAAGTGAGCCCATTTCATCAGACCCAGAATAGTAGCCTTGAAATACAATCTCGTATCTGTGCCATATTTCTTTGTCTAGTCTCTGCACACTGCCTATCTTGAACATGTCTGTCTCTACATGTGGTTCACATCATGGCACGTTACTGTGGGTGATGGTATATTACCTCATGCCTTTACAAACTGAGAGAAATGCTAGGGTTTTTTTGGACACCCATCTCCTACTCAAAGAACTCCCTTCAATTGGTTTGTCTTCCACCAACCATACATACATTGGCATCTTCAGGTTACAAATTAATTTTCCTTTTTGGTATAGACAATGGGCATTCATTAGAGGTTCCCCTCTGTTTTGATTCTCTGCACACTTGTCTTCTATAACCCAGATTTTTTTTAATGTAATTTTATTGAGATATATTCACATACCATACAATCCATCCAAAGTATACAATAATGGTTCACAGTATCATCACATAGTTGTGCATTCATCACCACGATCAATTTTAAAACATTTGCATTACTCCAGGAAAAGAAATAAAAAGAAAAAAGAAAACCCCAAACATCCCATATGCCTTATCCCTCCTCTCCCTTATTGGCCCCTAGTATTGTGCTTTACCCAATTTTAAGATTTACAATAAAGGTAGGTTAACTAAGGCAGTGTAGTATTGCCAGAGATAGATATATAGATCAGAGGAACAGAATAAAACATCCAAAGTGGATCCATACAAACACATATAACCCAGATTTTTGCTGGTTCTCATTTCTTCTCTGCCTCCACCATGAGCTTCTCTCATATGGTGCAACCATTAAATATTTGTATTTCTCATAATTCTATCCATGAGCCACTTATTTTAAATACTGTTTATGGGTAATTTTGTCCACTCTCTAGTTTCAATTGCCATAAGGCCCACCCTTATTCTCATGCTCTGGACTAATACATCCAACTTTCCCTCAACTACCCACCATCACCTTGATCCTAATACTTAGAAAACTGAATGTGTCATTTTCCCTCAAACTGATCCTCTTCCTAAACTTTCTGTCTAATCATCTTCTCCCACAGTTCCATATCTACCCAGCCATACATACTGCTAATTTTAATGCTTAAATACTTCTTGATATTTTCCTTTCCCTTTTATTCCCACTACTCCAATTCTGTATGGATCATCACAACAGTCTCTTTACTAGTCTGTCTACCTCTATTTTTGTTAACTTCATGCACATCTTCTATAAAACACACAGAGAGATCAACCACATTAAATTAGGCTGCACTGGAACCATTTTACAGCTTGCCATTATCTACAGATTAAATTTCAAACTTCTTTAACAAGATGTTCAACCATCCATGACATGTGCCCCCATCTTACCAGCTTCATGTCTTATTTACTGCCTTGAATTCCAGTTCAGCACTGAACTACCTGTAGTTTTCTGCAAGCTTTCCCCCACGTCTGCATCTTAATTCAGTGTTTCTGGAGTTTTCCTTCGCCTGCCTGACTGACTTTGCCCTTCCCCTGCCCCCACTGCCAGACATCTACTTTTCATCTTCAGCTCATTGTCAGTTCCTCCATTTCTTCCAGGATGATCCCTGGCACTGGCATTCCCACCAATTCTTCTTCTCCCAAGCTGAGTTGGGAATCTTTCAGCTATACTCTAGGAAACTGTGTGCATATCTGTATTACCATATTTTAAAGTCATAATTATATGTTTATATGTGATAACTTCTTTTGCGTTCCAAATGGTACCTGGCCTACTACTAATCACAAAATGAAGCTTGGTAAATACTTGTGGGTTGCTTGATTTTCAAATAAGCATTTTGCTGGTTCTCATTTCTTCTCTGCCTCCACCATGGGAGACAAGACATGGATGCTAAGTCCCTGGAAACTTATTTTTCTTATTCTTAAGCATTTTGATAAATATTTCAGGAATAGTTGCAGTGGGAGATTTATTTTCTGTGTGGGTGAGGAAGTTTAAAAAGAACTGAAATAAATAGTACTGAAATCTTCTGGATGATATAAATCTTATTTCTTTTTTAAGCCTTTCAAGCTACTAAAATTAATAAATATGTATCATGGAAGATAACTAGTTGTCTTTCTGATGATTCTTTTAATTTTAAAGGAATTGAAAGGATTTTTTTTCCTTGAAACATTTGCTCTTAGTCTTAATTGTGCTGTCAATTCAGCGTATGATTTTGGATGGCTTGCTTAATGTTTCTATTATTTTCCTATTAAATAATAATTACTCCTAATAGTCATGAGGATTACTGTGATGTTCAACTTAGAAATTTTTCTATGAAACGTATTTTTCAATAGCGTGCCATGACAAATGTATACAATGTCCATGTAGACCTTCAATGTTTAAAATGTAATGCTATTTATTTATTGAAAACATAATATGTGTTAGGCTCTATTCCTAAATGCTTCATATATATTAACATATTTAATCTCAACATAGCCAATGCAGTAAGTATTATTATTATCCTCATTGTACAAATAAAGCAATCCAGATATGCAGATATCAAGTGACTTGGCCAAATGTATCCAACTAGCAAGTGGCAGAGTAAAATTGAACCCAGACAGAGTATCTTCAAAGCCTACATTCAATCACTGCACAGCCTAACAAAATTGCCTTGACACTTCAAGGTCAATTAAAGAAATTTCATGGTGGTTGTATGTTAGCAAACTTTGTTGCTTAACTTCATATTTGTATTTCAAATGCATGCTTTCTTCTCAGTAATTATTTAATGTTTCCTGGAAAGGAATTTTTGAATAATTATTAAATTCTTTAAAAACATCCATGCCCTCTGATGAAAAAGCCTTAAAAATATCTATGCTCTTTGATCCTAGTCCTAAAAATAAATCCTTAAAAGGTAACTAAAAAGTTTGAAAAAAAATTAATTAGTTAAGTAAATTGCTGTTAATAAATGTATACAATGTAACCATTAAAACTCATTTATTTGAATACTATTTTAACATTTGAGAAAATGCTTATAATTCTGTATTTAAAACTTTGAAATATTGCATATATAGCACCATCCCAATTTTGTTACATTAGTCACACATTTCTATATGCACAAATAAACATATACATTACATGTAGCATACATCTTCTATGAATATACCCATATATGCGTTCTGTCCATATATACATTCATAGATGAATAGATAAAGAATAGAGGGAATATATCAACATGTAAACATGGTTGCCTTTGGTGGTGGATTATGGGTGATTTTCATCTTCTTCTTCATATGTTTTTTTTTGTATTTCTCTTATTAAGAATAATCAACATGCTAATATTTTTAACAATTATAAAAAACCCTGTCATATTATCTGAAAAAAAATTATTGGTCAATTCAGCAGCTTTTCTAAGTAAATTTTGCATTCCTCTCACTAGACCACTGAGTTTATTAAACAGCATCAAGCAGTTCTAGGCTCTCAAGTTCTGGAATATTGATAGCTTCTTATTATCTCAAATGAAGTTGTTTTTAAAACTAAACTTAAGAGGGAACCTTGCCTTATTTTCTCCTCTAGACCATGCAGACAGCAGGTGGGCATGCTGGTCAACGTTACTTACTTGAGGGTCCTCTGTTACACTGAAATCCCAGCTGCGATGACACCAGTGATGACCATCGAGGCACTTAAATGGTGGAGGCCTGTGGAACACTGTTTGTTTTATTCCTGGATCCCTCTGAGTCTGACAATATTAGCCATTTAACATCTCGATAGGCCAAGATTATACTTTGACTTGGAGAAAATATTTATGGAAGCAGAAAAAAACTTATTAAATTTAAGAATTTAGGAATACAGTTTTCATGGTTCTGAACGCTAGAAAGCAAGTTCTATAAACTTGTTGATGACTGTGTTCTTTGCAGGGATAATTAAAGGTATATCACCCTGCTTCTCCTGTGTGGCAAGTATACAAGCAAGTATAGAGGTTTATTTTCACTTCTGTTTTAGTTTGTTTTTTTAAAAAATTCTGCATGGTGTTTGTTCCGGTTTGCTAATGCTGCCATTAAGCAAAATACCAGAAATGGATCAGCTTTTATAAAGGGGGTTTATTTGGTTACAAAGTTACAGTCTTAAGGCCATAAAGTGTCCAAGGTAAGGCATCAATAATCGGGTACCTTCACTGGAGGATGGCCAATGGTGTCCGGAAAACCTCTGTTAGCTCAGAAGTCATGTGGCTGGTGTCTGCTCCAGAGTTCTGGTTTCAAAATGGCTTTTTCCCAGGATGTTCCTCTCTAGGCTGCAGCTCCTCAAAAATGTCACTCTCAGTTGCTCTTGGGGCGTTTGTCCTCTCTTAGCTTCTCAGGAGAAAAAGTCTGCTTTCAAAGGCCATCTCCAAAATGTCTCTGTAAGCTACCACTCCTCTCTTAGCTCCTGTGCATTCTTTAAAGTTTCCCTCTTGGCTGTAGCTAGCTTGCTCCTTCTGAGCTCATATAGTGCTCTAATAAACCAATCAAGGCCCACACTGAATGGATAGGGCCATACCTCCATGGAAATTATCTAATCAGAGTTATCACCTACAGTTGGGTGGGTTGCATCTCCATGGAAACACTCAAAGAATTACAATCTAATCAACACTAATATATCAGCCCATACAAGACTGCATCAAAGATAATGGTGTCTGGGGGACATAATACATTCAAACTGGCACAGTGTTGCTTGAAGAAACATATTCTTTGCCTTTGCTCATCACCAGTGTTTTAAATTCACAACCACAATGCTACTTTAGTGTAGGTTTTATGTTTCAGTCTAGAATACTGTAAAAAGAGAATAAGAAAGCAAAAAAATAAAATAAAGAAATGAGGGAACGAAATGAAAATGGGTTGAAGAGAAAATAGGGTGTAGGTGCAGATGTTGGATACATTAGAATCCAGCTCTAAAATTTAATGATTCAATATAATATACACTGACAGTTGGGAAAATCACATATTTTGTGTTCATCAGAAAGATTAAAAAAAGGGAAATAGTGCTGGGGAAGTCACAGACATATCTAGCAGCATCTCCCAGCCCTCATGTACCCCCTGCCTCCTTTTCTATTGGGCACAGATGTTTCAGTCTGTTTCCTTCTACAGCCTGCGGGGAGATGTTAGGTCTAATGGAGAGGTCTGACCATAACTTGAACCCAGAGACTGGGAGCAAGCAGCTCCAGATGCTTGTCAGGGCAGGATCTCTCAGTGGCAGCGCCCCCTCCCCCTGGGTTGATAAATACTCAACGGTCAAACAGCACAGATTTGCCTCCCCTCTCTGAGGTGAAGTGGGGCGTGCAGAGCTGCCATCCGCTGACCCCGACCCCAGCAGTTGTCCTCCCCTGGAGACTGGCCTTGATGGGATCTCTTCCCTTGCTCTTTTGGACCCTTCATGCTGTAGTAATAAAGCAGTAATGAAGTAATGAAGGAGCCATTTGCTGAAAGTTTCTGCTGTGCCTGAGCCTGTGTTCCCACAACATGCCATATAGCAGCACGCGCCACAGATTTTGGCACGGTGAACAGGGTACACAAGGAAGTATGGACTGGGTTGATACTTTGACTGTAGTTTTCATTGCTCTTGGGTGTTCTTTTTGCACAAGAATGTCTTGGGCAAAACAGGACTCATGGCTTCATAGGCTAAACTGAGGGTTCCCACTACCCTACCAGCCTGGGCATGCTCTTTCTATCCTCTAGGGGAAGGATAGTGAAACTTGGGGCTTTGAAAATTCCATGAATGCCAGGGAGTTGTCTAGCTGGTTCCATGCTGAGAGCAAAAAGGTTGAGGCTTCCACTACCTGGTCTACACTCCCTGGCCATGGTTTTTTCTATCTATTCTCATTCTGGAACCAGGAATACCATACCCAGACTACCCAGGGTGATCTTGCCATTCATGTGAAGCCAGTCATTATTCAGGAGACTATTAGAACTTGAAATGGGGACCCAGGTGTGAAAACAAAAGTGCGAGCTTTTATGGAGGAGATATGGGATATGAAAAATAGGTATAGACAGAAGCCTGGAGAGGATCTCCTCTTGTGGCTGTCCCAACTTTATGATGAGGGCGCCACTACCACCCTGATCAGCTGGGCTGAATGGAGCAACATCCTCTCCAGCAAACTCATGTCAGTTGGAGTCAAGGGAGGAGGAGGCTGGTCGTGGGAGGGAGCAGCTGATAGTGCAAGCAGGCCTCAGCTGCAGCCTCTGTTTAAAACCTTCAGGGAGTGAGACAAGTATATCCCACTCTGGGTGACCTCCCCAAATTCCAACTAAGCCTTGGAGTAATGAGGAGGAAGTTGTGGTCACATCTTGACAACTGGGTGTTGGTGGTGGATAATCCACCCCACTGGAGGGATTTAGCCCCTCTCCAGATACCCATTTCATGGCATGATTGATGATTTTATTAGAAAGGGCCTTCCTTAGTGGAGTGACAAGCTGGTTCTGTTCCTCATCCCAGGGTTTCCCCTGGGAGACACAGTTGAGTGGGTTTGCCATACCCTCCCTGCTTGGGACAAGAGCTCCCACACCAGGGAAGTGACCACTGTGGTAACTGAAAAAGGGGCCAGGTCCACAGGCAGTAGGTGCATGCCCATTAACCCAGCAAGTCCCAAGACTCGTGGGATGAGTTGGCAGCTGTCCCTTCCTCTCAGGGCAAGCTATGTTCTTGTGACTGCTAGTGCAGGGGGTCCCAAAGAACACCATAGATAGGATCTCCAATGGAGAATTTTGGAAAATTCTAGAAGGAGAGCCATGGGCTCGATAGGGACAATCTGCCCTTGCCCTACCCCCTCCCCACAATCCCCAGTATGGCCAGTAGAAGAGGAGGATTCTACAGATCTCCTGCCTCTCCCTTTGATATGAACTGAGGAGTCTGGCACCCAGGAGGGATCTTTTACCCAGATGTGACTAAATGGAAAATGGCCTCAGGATGGGGCCAAGGGCCCTTCCCATCCTCTGGGGACTGAAGGCCACATGCACTAGTACAGGTACAATTTGGAGGTAGTAACAAATTTTTATGGCACTTTTGGATACAGGTATCCAGGTCATCATCATTCTGGGAGGTGCAGAGGGGAGAGGTCAGCAAATAGTATTAGGAGGTTTCTGGCATTCCAGACGGAGGTGGGAGGTTACTGCTACCCTGTGGGTTGTTCTTTTTGACCCTTTGGCTGCCCCTGTGGTTTTGTTTCCCATTGGAGAATGCATTATAGGAATTGATATCCTGCACTGCTGTGCCTCCCAACAAGGATACACTCTTCCATCCCAAAAATTGATGGCCATTATAGTTGGGCAAGTAACAATCTATGCACCCCCAGTGCTCCTTCCTCCTTGCCACATTGTCCAGCAGCAGCAATACCACTTCGCTGGTGGGGAGAAGGACATGGCTGAACCTACGAAGGAACTTCTACTTTTGGGTGTTCTCTACTCCACTACTTCTGCCTATGATAGCCTGGTGTGGCCAGTGAAAAAGGCAAGTGCAGCATGGCAGCTGACTATAGACTATTGGAGCTTGAATGCAGAATGTTTGCTGCCTGCGGTCCCAAACATTGGGGCATATGCATATTGGTGCCAGAAGATTCTTCATCTCACTATCCTCCTGGCATTGGGTGACACAAAAAGTGAGTACTTTCTACTGGGAAGCAGAGGAGGGCCCTGCAAGAGGTAACAGTGGCTGTTTCAGATGCCCTGCCCCTACAACCTTTGGGCTTGCATCTCTGAGCTACAGGCTTCTGCCACCAGGACCCATGCCTACTTGTCCCTCTGGCAGAAGGAGGGAGCAACAAAATTTCACAGACCTCTGGGTTTTTGGACTAGGAAGTTCCCAAACACAGTCCTGTGGCACTTGTCCTTCAAGAGGCAACATCTGGCATGCAATTGGGCCTTGGTGGAAATGGAAGGATCACCATGTGCTCTCAGGTCCTGCTGAATCCAGGAATCTTCATCATGTTCCAGGTTCTGGGTAATCAGAACACTCACCCAGACAGTGCATAACCACAGAGTATCATCAAATGGAAGTGGTATATTCAGGATCACGCTCACCCTCAGGGAGTGACACATTTGCATGAGCGGGTGGCCGAGGTTCCCCTCAACAATGATCTTGTTGCAACACCACATGAGGGCCCTTGCCTCCCTGTATTGGCATCTTGGGGACCCCATCTCAAGGATGTCCCACCAGATGCTCAGAGCTGGTTCACTGATGGATCGGCCAAGCCGAAGTCATCTGGCATCCATTGGCCAGCAGCTGCTGTTTCCCTTGTCTCAGGCAGACAATATATCACCTCTGAAACCAGAAAAAGTGCCCAATAGCTAAACAGCAAGCATTCCTCTTACCCTGGAACACCTGGACCCAAGCACCCCCGTGGACCTGTTTATTGACTCATGGGCTGTTGCCAACAGCTTAGCAGTCTGGTCAGGTTCATGGAGGGAATATGATTGCAGAATTAAATGTTTCCTATTGTGGGGGGAGAGAAACTTGGAAACAACTGGCAGCATGGAAAAGCACTCTTTTTATGTGAATAGCAAGGATCCATATCACGATGAACACTGTTGGAATGATCTAGCTGATAAAGGATGCACTGAGCTACTTTTCATACCTAACAAGGCTAGACATCCTCCTGGGAGAGCGGCAGAGGTTGAGCTCTGCCTGGAGGATGAGAAGAATTAACTTACCCTTGGTGATATCTGTGAAACAGCTGAATTTCCTATGGCTGCTGGGCAGATCCACCACCAAACTGGACATGGAAATACTGACACCATGAAATTATGAGCACAGGAACATGGATTACTCTCTCATTAAGAGAGGCCCAACATGCCATTTTCCAATGTGAGAGAAGTCAACTACAAGCCAGTGCCTGAAAATGGTATTTAGGAGCTGTTCCCAGAGGGGTTGCACTGGGCTACTCATGGCAAGTGGACTACATCGACCCTCTCCCACAATCACAAGGTATTTCCTGTGCTTGGGTTTCTATAGACACTTTTTCAGGCCAAGACCCTGCCTTTCCAGTTCATCATCTGGACAGAGTACATATATGGGAAACCTTGGAAAAACAGCTTTACCATCACTTCAGAGACCCAGATGACATCTCCTCTGACAATGGACACCACTTCTCTGTGCAATCCACTCAACAGTAGGCCCAGGCTCAAAGAATTAGGTGGACCTTCCACATCACCTGCCATCCATAGGCAGCTGACATTATGGAGAACGTTATTGGCTGCCTGAAAAAAGAGCTTTGGTATCTACACCCTGACAACTCTCTTATCAGATGGACTGTCTACCTTACTTAGGCCTCTAGAAGCTGAACTCAGCAGTTCCCCAGAAGGGAAACATAGACTTATCCCACTTCCTAGCACAGGGAGAGAGCAAGGGTCAGGGAGGAACCCAGGCTTTGCTGTGTGTCTGCCTTTGGATTGGCCCTGAAAAGGGGACCAAGGATATATCACTTGGGACTCTCCTTTTCAGCCACTGTCAGGGGATCATCCCACTTTTTACACGATTACAACCTCTACACAATTTCCAGGATGCTGGAAGTCAGGGCTGCCAAGTGGAGGGATGGGATGATAGAAGCAGCCCTAGAAGTACTTAACACACATGGGGTGAGAATACACTGGGCTGGGCCTGTGGGATCTGGCACACACATACTGGAGATATTGGATGATGTCTACCCTTTGTTGGTCCTCCAGCCCCTGGGGAGTTGTCATGGGATAACTTCAAGGAGTCCTGTCATATCAGGAAGGGGTGGGAGTGTGTTGGAAGATATGAGTAAAGTAATCAGATCAATGGGAAAGGTGAGGAGATAGCTCAGGGTACAGGTCAGGAAGACTGGGTGGCCTTAGAGGGAAAAGATAAGTTATTACAAATAGACCGAGAAAAGTGTCTCCCACAGGAAGTGGTTGCATGACCACCTGTCAGGACTAATTACCATTCCCATTTCTTGTTTTCTACAGATTTGATCTGGTAGCAACATGGGAGGAAAACATCTTCATCCCGCTGACCCGGGCCATCAAGGCAGCAGGGAATCTGATGTACTGCTAGATCTATCATATGATCCCTTGCTCTCTCTTTTTGCTGAGTCTGGATTGACACTCAAAGAGCTGGTTTTCCCTGCCTCACATTTGAACTAACATCAAGAAGTCCTACATTTTTGCCCTGTGACATAGATAATGGCACAGCTGTTGGCTGTGCATGTACTCTTCTCTACACCCTGGACAACCTGTCAGGATGCAACAAATGTGTACCTTACAATGTGAGTTCCCACCAATGGTTTCTACCTGGGAGGTAGGTAGAACAGATACCATCCTCATTTGACAAAACTAAACCAGAGTTTAATTAGGAAAGCAGCAGGTTGTAATCTGGTGGCTTTCAAATTGTATTCTAAATCAGTGTTTCTCCAACTTTTTAACATGCTCATGCACCACCTGGGGATCTTGTTGCATGGGAGATTCTGACTCAGTGAGCCTTGGTGGGGCCTGAGGTTCTGCTTTTCTACAGTGCTCCTTGGTGATGCTGATGGCCACTTTGAGGAAGGGCTTTAGAGGAGTTGTTCTAGGTTTCAGGGTTGGGAAGGAGGTGGGGAGAGGCCCACGGGTTATCCTTAAGGGTCCCTCCTTCCTTCAGCCAGAGTGGCATCATTTGATCTGATTACAAATGGGGGTTCCATATTGGATTTCATTTTGAAGAACATTTTTTCCCCCCATTTTTTTTTTTTTTCCTTCTTAGCCATTGGTTTCAAAGCATTAGAAAAAACTAATTAGGTTCTCATCATATCTCCACCATTATCTATCCTTGGTCTCTCTGGGAATGTTTGCTTTTTTCTAAAGTTAGTGAAATGAAAGACAAAATCTCCAAGATAACTGCCAATACTACTATAATTTCTATATTATTTCTAAAGTAAACTGGCCTGGACATCCAGATCTTCTATGAGGTGGACTTTTGTCCCGATACCACATGTTTATTCAAATATTTATGGATGTCAGGAAACAAATATAACCCCTCTGGTCATGAGGATTAATGGGGGGAATAATTGGCTTTGCCAGAGGATTTTGTTTAAAAAATAGCATGTATTTGACAAGAGTGCAATGAGAAGGGACAACTACCTGTCCCTTCCTATTTATAGGTGATTCTTGAGTATCTTGAATATCTTGGGTAACATAGGATCATTGGATCATAGAATTTAGAACTGGAAGTGATCTTGAAGATTTTCTAACTTAAGCATAATATTACAGTCACGGAAGTTAAATATCTTGTCCCAAGTTCACCCAGCTAGTTAGTGGTGAAGTTGGGACTAGGCCTCTGATCTCCTGATTCTTCTGTGAATACTTTCATATTTGTTTTCACCCTGTAACAAATCTTCTGCCACTACTGCTAAGGTGTGGCCTTAGGTTTCACTCATTTTCTTTCTGTCTTCACCCTCTGCCTCTAACTCTCCTGCTAAGCCTATCATTTGATGAAAAGGATATAAACAGAACCAAGCAGCAGGTAGTAGGACCCACAGAGGCAAAAAGTACACACTAGGGGACTGGGCACAAACCAAATTGCCCTGTTTATTCTTCACTGTAAAATTTCCAACATTGTGCATACTTCAGATTCTTTGTTGTTCTTAGTGCATTCTAGTATAGGAAATCCTCACTGGGATACTAGGCAAAGGGTAGAATTTCATGATGAGACAATGTGAGGACATAGTTAAAATAAGGGATGGCACTGAAGGAGCTTTCACAAATTCAATAAAAAATGAGTTTTGGAATTCAATAACAAAAATATTTGTTGTTAATGTATTTATTATTTTAGCAAGATAAGCTAGTATTTATGAGAACTTGGTATATAGTAGGCATTGTTCTAAGTGCTTTATACATCTAATATCTTTTAATCTCAAGTGCATGCAATTTCAAGTCAGTATGTTGCTAGAATGATGGCTAAAAAGATGCAAAAGACAGCACAACCAACTAATAGGCTTCTCCAACTACCAGATTGATTTTTCATTGAATTTTCAGTTGTTTGATTTAATACACCAAACCATCTGGTTTCTTGGGCATCCCGTGGACAAACATCTTTTTTTTTAATACAATTTTATGAGGATATATTCACATATCAGATAATCATCCAAAGTGTAAAATCAGTGGTTCACAGTATTATCATATAGTTATGCACTCACCACAATTTTTGAACATTTTCATTACTCCAAAATAAAAATAAGAATACAAATAAAAATAAGAAAAGAACACCCAAATCATCCCATACCCCTTATCTCCCCCTTTTATTTATTTATTTTTTGTCTATTTTCTTACTCATCCGTCCATACACTGGATAAAGGGAGTGTCAGTCACAAGGTGTTTGCAATTACAGTTACACCTTAAGAGCTACTTACAATCATCTTGAAGATGAAGTTATACAATCATCTTTAAGAGTCAAGGCTACTGGATTACAACAGTTTCAGATATTTCCTTCTAGCTATCCCAATACACTAAAAACTACAAAGGGATATCTATATAATGCATAATGTGGACACACATCTTGCCCGGGTCACTTTAGATCTCTTACCTTTTATGTGGATTTGTAATTCAGTGACTGCAAATGTGTCTAAGGTCTATTTTTCCTCTGTAAGACACACAGAACTTTTTAAAAACATCAATATTTTCTTTTTCTGTTATTCCCCGCCTCCCTCCACTCAGGGAACAATACATGCACATACTAAAGGAAATCTTATTTTAGGCTTACTAATTAATTCGGTATTTTTGACATTAATGGCTGAAGGGATTGCTATTTGTTGAATTATATCCCTCCCCCGTCCCCCAAAGGTATGCTGAAGTCTTAACCCCTAGTGTCTGTGAAATGTGACCTGATTTGGAAATAGGTTCTTTGCAGATGTAATCAAGGCATATCAATGTTCATTTGAAGAGATGGAAATAATTACTTTATCAGATATACTCTTAACTCCTCTTTCTAATCCATTGTGGATATATCAGCCAGAAACATGTTTAAACACAAATGTATCTATTGCATATTTCCCATAATGTTAATAACCACTGTTTTAAGTAAATTATTCACCTGGTAGAGTGTGTACATGTTCCTTATGTCTAGTATCCTGGGAGTTAGTGAATGTTAGTCTTCTTTCCATCCAAGTTGTTGTATAGAGAGATTACCTATGACAGGTTGGCTGGTGGGGACTCTGCACTGAATACAAGAGGCGACTCTGCCCCCATGAGCAAACATTTGCTTGTGAGGAGACACATTAGGATTGTAGGCAGATAAGTCCCATTCTTCTAGGTCTTCTCCCTACTTCAGTCTGCTCTGTAATAATGAGACTGTCTCTCTCTCCGATGAAACTTTCCCTGAAGATTCCAGAAATATTTTCTGTAAGACTCATTTGATATTTGCACGTTGGAACTTTGTATTTGTATTGCTATCCGTCTTTTTGATGTGCAAATGTCTTTTCTCTGTAGCTAGATTTTTAAGTTTCTAAGGGCAGGGATCAACATATTCATGGTTTTATAAAATTTTATTTTGCCAGTGTTTACACACACAAAAAAAAAAAGTATAAAGAAAGATAAAATCAACCAGCTTAACAAACAAAACATTTCCTGTTCATTTGAAATACTTAGTGTGTTCCTCTCTGAGCAGGTTCCCTGCCTCTAGAGGGAGCTGTCGGTATTTATCTTTTAATGCACTTCATATGTTAACTTCACATAGCGCCAAGCAATATAGAACACTCTCATAATGCGTGAGTTGTCAGAAACTTCAATCAGCACAAAGATCAGCCAAGGTTTTCACTATTCCCCAGTATGCTTTAAATTTTTATGTAAGTAACCTCATACCAATGTGTTCTTTGGTCACTTGCCTTTTTCTGTCGACACTTGTGTTCATAAGAATCCTCCCATGTTGATAGGTATAGCTGTTGTTTACTTGTATTTTGTTGTTTGAACAAAGAGCAATTTTTTAAAATCTATTCTCCTGTTTGTGGACTACAGGTTGTTTCCAATTTTCTCTTCTTCTAATTCTTTATACTCCATAATATCTTGGGTGTGAAAGGTATTCCGTAAAAGTGCTCCCTGAGTTTTACTCCAAATTGAAAAGTCATCATCATATTATTTTCCTCTTGTGTGGAAACCAGGTTATCCCTTTTAGTGAACTGCTTCTCAGTTTTGATATGTCTTCCTTGACAGAGGTATATCAGAAAATTAAACACAGGTAGATAGTGAAGTGTTAATTTTCCCTACACTTTTCAATGGCCCAAATCTAAGCTGATATCACAAACAGGGAGGGTGAGAGCTAGAGAAAAGGGACATATTTAGGGTCATTATAGGAAATGGAAGACCAAATAGAATTTTATTAGAAACTTAATAATGGTGCTTAACTAGTAGTGAAACACTGCTGCTGAATGCCCTTTCTAAAGTACACAAACACTGCTATACTGCAGTCTCCTCTCTGCGTCAGCTTCTGATCAGGACCTAACTCGCGTCAATTTTAAATGAATCACAACTTTCACGGCTCATTTTCTGTAAGGAAAACTTCCAGAGTTGCATTAAAGGAGGCCATAGGCTCATGGCTTTTATTACTGAGAGCTCCAGAGGACAGGCTCCCATTGGAGACTGAAGGGCTGCCACTCCACTGTGCACACGTTTATTTAATCTACTGGGAAATTCAACCAGCTGCCTCAGATCTGTTATAGTTTCTCAATATTGAGTAAAAATCCTGTAAAAAAATATAAAATACCAGGAAAAAAAATAGCTTCATTAATGACAAGTGCCTCCTTCCCCCATATTTCCAAGTATGTTGCAAATCAAATAGACAAATATAGAAATTCAGATACCTGGGTGAGTGTTTTGTTGTTTGACATTTATCTCAGCAAATGAGGGATGATGTCATATCACAAGAGAGGTGTGATGTTAAGTGCGAGGACAAGTCATCCCTTAACAAGGGACGATTAATGTGTTGTTCTAAAATGGAACTATTATACATGCTGTTTACTCAAAAGAAGTATGAAAAGTGAACAAATGGAGCTGTCAGACAAAGTGCTGACTACATGCAAAATATTGAAATAAATAGCTGAGGATGCACAAAGCATTGAAAGACATGTTGATATCCCTCTTTGCTTTGCTGCTTGTTTATTTCCATGTGGTTGTCCTCTTCTGAATGTGATAAAGCTTTTGATCTGCTAAGAATGTTCTAGATTGGATCTTCAGAGTGACAGGAAGTCTGGGTGCTGGGCAATTCTTCAATGAATTTAATTAGTAGAGATAAGCAAACAAATGAATTCAAACAAAATGTATTTTGCTCAAATTTTCTGAATTTGTCAATTGAGGTTGCAGTAGTGACTGGAAAGCAAATAGAAAATGGGGATGATTTACTGATATGCAACTTTCTTAATTTTAGCCATAGTATACTAGAAATAGTCCAGATATGCCACTCTAATTAAATAGATCAACTAAACTAGTCAAGTCATTAGCACAGATTATAAGGAACTTTTTATAACTGTTGATTAATTAAATCAGAATGATCATGGAGGTGACTAGCTGGTTGCTAAGCAATCCTAGTATCTTTTCCATGCACACAGGTTAAACACATTTCTCAGCATTGTTTGCAGCCATGTTCCTAATTCAGACAAAATGAAAGTGAACTCCAAGCTTAGGGCCTAAAACCTACTGTGAGATCATCCATTTGCTGACTCTGTGTGGCTGGAAATGAAAGATTCCAAAATGGCGGGGCAACATGATAGAAGGATCTCAGATCCCTGGGTCATGGTCTGAAGCAGAGATACCCAGGAAACTTGCCTAATGCACACAGGATTTCGTATGGGCAAGAAAGAAAATTTGACTTTGTTAACACTGAGATATGGAGGTTGTTTGTTAGAGCAGGAAGCATTTTTATCTTTAATACAGTAATCAAAAAAGGTCCATTCAAATTTGCATTTTTGTCTTAGATTATTTCAATGATCCACTATTTATTAGATTTCTTTTGTTAATATGATTTTAAGTGAGTCTTCCTATGATTGAATTGAAACAAATCATAGGTACAATGCATTTTAAGAGGAATAGAGGATGGTCTAATTTATAGAAAGAAAAGCTCACCATAGCCTGACAGTTTTTATTTCTGTGCCTCAGAAATCATTTAGTTCCTTGTAATTCAGATCACTCCTGTTGAAGCTGATGAAACTTTTTTGCCTCTGAAAGATAACGTAGAGTTAAAAATGAATGATAGATTTTAGGCTTTTTTTTTCTCATGGATGTAGGAAGAAATTGTGAAAGACTTTAAAATGAGTCAAAAAGATCACTGGGTGACTTCAATGGAAAACTAGGCATTAACTAAGCACACCTTTCTGGTTATCTTATTCTATGCATTTTCTGTACTTTATTGTTTGTTTTCAAATTATTTTATATCTCATTCAGTAGAAAGCTGAACACAACACACATGATTCTTGTCCACAGACATACAAACAGATTTCAGTGAAAATACAATTATCCTCCTCTCTACCTTACCCTCTCCCGTGGGATAAACTAGCTTTGCATCTATTTGTAAATTTATTTCAGCTTTACAGCTAAAATGTGTGTTTTTTTGTGCATCCTTATAACATCTTACTGGTTCCCTTATTAATTGATGAGTTAAATAAAATCATTGATATGCTCATTTTATATTTGTATGAATCATAATTGTGTTCTCTTTTAAAAATTATCCTTTAACACTTTTGGAGGTCCCATCAAGATGTCCAACGGATTCGCCTGAAATAGCCTAGTGATGTTTATTACTGGGAAAGTGCCTCATGATAGACACTCTAAGCCCAGACACTTCTCTTCTTGGCTCCCAGAAGTGAATCTAAGTGGCAATAGAACTTTAACTTCACTTATTCTGTTTCTGTAGTGATTTTTGCTTTGTAGTAGTTTGTGTTTAGTTTTGGTTTCTGGTTTGTGCATGGCCAATGAGTTATGTATCACTGGCGGCAGCAAAAACTGGGAATTTGGTTTTGTGGTGTGATTATTTGTGGTCTCTGTAGACGGAAAATAGAGATCTGTTTTCTGTCGGGTAACATAAAAGAGAGAATCTAGTTTGTTAATCTTGTTGTTCGTTCATTTGTCTATTTTGAACTCAAGTCACTTAAGAATTTTGTGCTCCCTAGGCAGGAGTACAGTTCTTTGATATATGGACTGGTGAGTTTTTTTGTGTTTCTGCGTTTACTGTTGATCTATGTTAAACTTTTAAATACGAAGCTATAAGCTATCTATGGGTCTGTGTGTGTATATTTCTCTAATTCAGAAAAGTCTTTATCTTTTGTACTAGTATAAAATGGATTCCTACTTCTAGAGTATATTAGTAAATTAGATTATAAAGTCTCAAATTAAAGAGGCTCTGCTCTTATTTGCTTGTAGAGGTAAGCACATGTAAATTGGATATTACTAAAATTCCTAGGACAATCATGAAAATCATGAAAATTGAACTTCTAGTACTTTAAATGTGCTTAAGATAAAAATTTCTTGTAGAAGTTAACTTTGAAATGTTTCGAGAAGTCAAACTTACTTAATAAAGGTAAATCTTTGTCAAATGAAACTAGATCTACAGTTTTTATTTAATGAAAACAGTTATGTCATCTCTGACTTATCAATGCCAAGTAAAATCCAAGTATGCATTTTATCTTTTTTAGGTTTGTTTTTCATGAACTTTTCATGTTTGCTGATCAAATAAGCTAACATTATTCCTATATAATGTTTAATATTATAAAAAAAGTAAATTAATTTAGGTTCATCTAAATTAATCATTCTGAAAAAAACTTTATTTTAACTGTAATTATGCTTTATAATATGTCAGCTTGAAGAAAATTTCCAAGATATTTAAGTAACTAAATTTTGGATGAATATTAAGTTGATTGGATAACCATTGGATACTGTGCCAGTTTGAATATATTGTGTCCCCCAAATGCCATTATCTTTTGATGTAATCTTATGTGGGCAGACGTTATCAGTGTTTGATTAGATTGTAATTCTTTTAGTGTTTCTTTGGAATGCACCCCACCCAGCTGTGGGTGATGACTCTGATGGATAATTTCCATGGAGGTGTTGCTCCGCCCATTTGGGGTGGGTCTAAGTTGATCAGTGGAGCCATATAAATGAGCTGACATAACAGAAGGAATGCAGTGCAGCTGAGAGTAGCATTTTGAAAAGGAGCTACAGCCAAGAGGGACACTTTGAAGAAAGCATAGGAGCTGGAGATCAGAGACACTTTGAAGACGACTGTTGAAAGCAGAGTCTTGCTCTGGAAAAGCTGAAAGAGGACAAATATCCCAAGTGCAACTAAGAGTGACATTTTTGAGGAACTGCAGCCTGGAGAGGAGTGTCCTGGGGGAAAGTCATTTTGAAACCAGAACTTTGGAGCAGATGCCAGCCACATGCCTTCCCAGCTAACAGAGGCTTTCTGGACACCATTGGCCATCCTCCAGTGAAGGTACCCAGTTGCTAATGTGTTACCTTGGACACTTCATGGCCTTAAGACTGTAACTGTGTAACCAAATAAACCCCTTTATAAAAGCCAATCCATTTCTGGTGTTTTGCATTATGGCAGCATTAGCAAACTAGAACAGATACCTAAATAATTTCCAGGCAATGAAGAATACTAAAACATTTATTGCAAGGCATAATTTTAAATTTATATACTTTCTTCTCATTTTTGTAGAAATACTATCTTTGGGGTGTGTCATTTTTGCCACTTTAATTGTAAAAGTGATTTTTATGGCAGTAGAAAGTTGCATTATGTATATGTATGAGCTTTGCTCATCTGGTAGACTGGTATATGACAACAAGTCCTTAATGAGCCACCTACGATCCAGTTTTCTTTGTGAAAATTTGTTAAATGTTATAATTAATATGAATGATTGAGACTACACTGGGAACAATGTCACAGAGAAATGCAATGTGTGTGTACTTTTATTTTTCAAGGAAAAAGAGTACTTTTGTTTTATTGCAAAAGTTCTCAAGCTTTTTTTAAATTTTTTTTTTCTTTTTGATCTCCAGAACCCATTACAGTCTAAGATTTATTGAGGACCCCAAACAGCATTTGCTTATGTGAATTATAAATATCAATATTTCCCATATTAGAAATTGACACTAAAATTTTAAAATTATTTATTGTTTCATTTTATAATAGCAATGATGAACGCATTTGTAATGGTTAGGTTCATGTGTCAGCTTGGCCAGGTGATGGTACCCACTTGTCTTGTCAAGCAAGCACTGGCCCAACTGTTACTGCAAGGACATTTCATGGCTGATTAATAAATGAGAAAGCTGGCTTATTAAATCATCAATCAGTTAATTGCATCTGTGGATGATTTCATCTATGCTCAACTAAGGGAGTGTCTTCTGCAAAAAGAGAATCCAATCAGTTGGATTTAATACAATCAGTTGAAGACTTTTAAGGGAGAAGAGAGAACTTTCATTTCTTCTTCAGCCAACCAGCCTCTCCTGCATAGTTCACAAGAGTTGGCAGAATTTGGACTACAGAATTTGGCCTCATGCATCCTGCCCTACGGAATTTGGATTTGTGCATCTCCACAGTTGTGTCAGACACTTTTATATAATCTCATATTTACAAATATCTTTGGTTGGTTCTTTTTCCCTAGAGAACACTGACTAACACAGTTTGGTACCAGGAGTGAGATATGTAGAACTATCCCATCTAAGGTGAAGGATAAGCTGTTGCATCTGGCTCCTCCTATGACCAAAAAAGAGGCACAATGCCTAGTTGCCTCTTTGGATTTTGGAGACAATATATACCTTATTTGGGTGTACTATTCTGGCCCATTTACTGAGGGACCAGAAAAGCTTCTAGTTTTGAGCATTGCATATTAATATAAATAACATTAGAATTATTGTAAAATAAGTTTTGACATAGTGAATCTCCTGATGTCTCTCCTAAAATAAAATGTCAGTTGTTCTTGAATATGAAAGAATATAAGGAAAGTTGAAATATGGAAAGTTAATTTTATTTGCCTTGATTTATAATACTTGTATCTAAAAATAAGCTATGAAAAGTGTTTAAATTTTAACAAAGTTGACTTAATCTTGATGAGCTGTTTCCTTGCTTTACTGGTTATGTCTTAATATGAAAGGCTTTTCTTTATCTTTTGTGTAATCTGTGTGGATAGCAAAGATTCCATATTTTAACAATAATTTTCTGTGATTTTTGTTGACTTAATTAAGTCCTTGATTATTTATTATGAAAAAAGAATGAACAAAATTTCTCAGTTATGAAAAAGCTAAGGATTTTACAATCATGTTACCTTGTATGTTTATTTTTAAACATCTTCTTCACTTCGCATAAATTGGTAACTGTTATTTCTCAGGTACCCATGATCTTATGTTAATTGCAGGTCCAAATCTCTTTTGAAATTGTTTTGATTTTAGCATCACCAAATTCCAGTCCTAAGCATTAAAAGAAAAAAAAAATAAATTTGCAGGCTATTTTTTTTACACCTAAACTATCTTTGAGTTTTCCTGTAGAGCCCCTGGAAAATCACAAAGATCTGTTCTTTTGTTTATAAAAAGAGATGCTAGAAATAATTTGGTTTATTAGATATTCTATTATCAGAGTTGCATGGAAAAACTTCTCAAATTAAATGAGGCACTCAACCTTCCCTAGGTTAAGTTTATAAAGGTAAAATGCAATTAATATAACTATTTCAGAAATTGTATGATTGATATGAAGTCCCCAGAGAATTGTCACTGTCTCAATTTCCATAATATATTTTAATTTATGGTGAAAACACTGATCAAAATTCCTAGAAACAGCTCTGTCAGGTTTTCTATATTTATCAAGTCTTAGTGATGTTTTATATGATGATTTAAGCACACCAATATTGTGTTATCAGTTAGAATTCCAGTAATTATTCAAAATATTTACTTTGTCATAATCCATTTTTTCTTTTTTTTCATTTGAATCTGATGAGAGAGACGGTCCTCCATGGGTTTCTTGCACTTCTGCGTGCCTTCTGGGAATGCTACGATTGCAAGGCTCTGACTGCTCTTTTACTCAGGTTTTTGTTCTCATGAGCAAGTCTGAGGGATGAGGGAACAGTTCCCTATGAGACAAAGATTAGGCTTGCTTACCGCTTGCTCTAGAAGTGATGGATTCCTCAAGCTCAGTATTCTTCAGCTGCAACATAATCCCTGTGTGTGTGTAGGATCTGTCTAGGCATCTCTGCCACCCTGCAGAACTTGGGGACCAGGGAAACTAATGCAACTTTTTATGCTCATGCTGCTTGCTGTGATGTGAGTAATACATTCTTTTGTCTCTGACTTAGAAGTTTTGGTCTCCATAAAACAGTAGAATGCTACTTATTAACTTCCAAGTAGAATAAAATCAAAATCCCATACCCAACAAAAGCTAGTGTCTTCTACATCAGTGGTTCTTAACTGGAGATGCACATCGGATTCACCCAAAGAGTTTTATAATAATATACCTCTTCTGGCCCTACTCTAGACTTCCCAAATCTCTTGATAATCTTCTTATATTCTTGCTATATTATGTATATTATGTTTCAGGTCATTCTATGCTATATTTCAAGATATTTCTCTCTTTAAAACTGTTTCTCAATTTTTAAAAATTCAACTATAACATTCAATGACTTCTTTTAAAATATACTTCATCATTCCTCTTAGAGACAATTGTTTGGAATGACTGTGCTGGATTGGATCCATTATGTACTCAGAAAAAGCCATGTTCTTTTAATCCAATCTTGTGGAGGCAGACTTACTGTGGGTGGGATCTTTTGATTAGATTATTTCCATGAAGATGTGACCACACCCATTCAAGGTGGGTCTTAATTACTTTACTGGCATCCTCTATGAAAGGATGAAAGACAAAGACATTTTGAAGAGAGCTCAGAGCTGACACAGACTGAGATGCTTAGAGAGAAAATGCTGAGAGACATTTGGAGACAGCCATTGAAACCAGAACTAGGAGAGAAGCTGAGAGATGAAACCCAGAGCTTGCCCTGGGGAAGCTAAGAGAGGACCTCCAGATGCTTAAAGAGGAACACCCTGGGAGAAACCAGCAAGGATGCACAGGAGCTGAGAGAGAGAAGCTAAAACAGAAGCCCAGAGACATTTTGGAGAAAGCAACAGAAACGAGAAGCTAAGCCCTGGAGAGGCCCAGCAGACTCCAGCCATGTGCCTTCCTGTGCGACAGAGGAGCCCCAGATGCCACTGGTCTTTCTTCAGTGGAAGCATCGTCTTGCTGATGCCTTAGTTTAGACATTTTTCATGGCCTTAGAATTGTAAATTTGTGAACAAATGAACCCCCATTGTAAAATCCAACCCATTTCTGATTTATTGCAATTCCAGCAGCATTAGCAAACTGGAACAATGGCTTTATCTGTGACTGAGTAGAGGTCAGAAAGCCATGGATGGCTGACAAAAATATCCACTGTCTGTTTTTGTAAATAAAGTTTTATTGAAACACAGCCATGCCCACATATTTATGTATTGTCTGTAGCTGCTTTCTTGCTATAGTGGTGGGGTTGAATAGTTGTGACACATACCATCTGGCTTGCAAATCCTAAAATATTTACTATCTGGGCTTTTATAGAAAAAGTTTTCTCTCAGGCCATATCAGCAGACTGGGTCTGAATTACCAGGACTGTTTTCAGTGGAGAAGCAGATGGCTTCATGAAACTACTAACCCAAGATCCAGCAGAACAAGAATTAATTAAATAGGAATAAATGAACTGACAAGGGAAATTTTATTATAGTAGTTTGTTTGGAATATCATTTTAATGTTCTATTTTCTGTATATATGAAGAAGTCCTATCTCTTCTTAAGCTTTCTATAACTCACAGCAGTCTAGCAAACCCTACTTTTGTAAACTGAAATGAAACATTTTAAAATGATAACTGATTGTCACTGACTTCCTGGAATTCCAAAGCCCTTAGTTTTCATGGTAATATAGTTATGTACATAGAGTCAATAAGAATCTATTCTCTGTTTTACCAGGTTATAATTAAGCAAATCAATTATGCAAATGAGGGCCTTGCTTGCAATGTCATTTTTGAAAATGATGCTCATTTAATCAGGTATGGCAAGTCACTTTTAAGGACCTAATGTTAATTTTATGTATGAAGGCAATTACTACAAAGCCCTCCTGGGAATATTGGCCTAGATGGTTCCAGTCTTACAGGTGGTAGAAAGGTCACTTCCTGGCAGGCCAGGAGTCTTAAAAATTTGGGAGATCCAGAGAACAGAAAAATTTGCTCAAATTTATGGGTTCTACAGATGAAGTCCGGGGTAGATATTATTCCCTTAGGCTTGGTTTTTTATTTCAAGGGAACAAACAAGAGACCATTTTAAAGGTGCAATCAGATAGTCCTTATGGAAACGTCCATACAGAAGTTAAGCTTGTGGCCTCAGTGGTGTTAAATACCACATGAATTTAGATTTCCAAAACAATCTCAAAGAGGCTTATGTGGTTAGTTAGCACACTTACCGCACTTATGCAAATAATCAGGCCAAATCTAGTTGGAACAGCCTTTTATTTATTTACTTTTGATCAAGGGATAATTACGATCTCAAAGTCGAGGGGGATTGGAGACTGTATTAGTTTCCTTCCTATTGCTGCTGTAACAAATTATCACAAATATAGTGGTAAATTTGTTTGGCTTAAACACACGAATCTTACAGTTCTGAAGTCAGAATCCATAATGGTCTCTCTGGGCTAAAATCATGGTGTCTGCAGGGCACCAGCTTAAAGGCAAGGAAAGTTGCAGAGGGAAGAATCTGTTCCTTGCCTTTCCAAGCTTCTAGGGGCCACCTACATTCCTTGGCTCATGGTCCCTTCCTCCATCTTCAAAGCCAGCAATCGCATCAGTCTGATGTCTGCTTCCATTTTCATGTCTCCTTCTCTGGCTCTGACTCTTCTGCCTTCCTCTTTCACTTATAAGGACTCTTGTGATTACACTGGGCCCACCTGGCTAATCCAGAGAGAATCTCCCCATCTTGTGGTCCTTAGTTATATCTTCAAAATTCCTTTTGCTATATACAATAACACATTCTGAGACTCTGGGGATAAGTTCCCGGGCATCTTGGGGGCCATCATTCTGCTTACCAAAGAAACTATAGGAAAAATTAAGAAAGATTTTGAAATGGACCTGAAAGATTACTGAGTGTCTTCAAGGAAAAACTAGGTGTTGTCTAAGCATACCCTTTTGGGTGATTCTATGGGATCTCTGCAACTTTCCTTGCCTCTAAGTTTTTTAACAACTCTGTAATTTGCTGTAAGATACCAAGCAGGATTCTTGCATATAGACTTGTAGATGCATTTTGTCTAGTGGAAATACTATTGGTTCCTCTCCATTACCATGTTCCCATGGAATAAACCAGTTTCATAAATTCATTTCAACATTACTTACTGCTTATAGAGGTTTGGTTCTTGGAAGTCTCCTTTGAACCATCTGTAACATTAATTAAAGAGTTAAAAAGCAATCTTTTTTTTTAAAGCCAAACCTCAAAAAAAAAAAAAAGCAATCTTGATATACATCCATTTTATTGTTGTTTGACAGTCATGTTTCATGTTATATCTTCTCTTAAAACTTATCTTAAAACTTATCATGGAGACTTTCAAGCATATGCAGAAGTACATAGAGTAGGTAAAGAAACAACATATTCTTATCACTCAGCACCAATAAACACAGACAAAAGGCCAATTCTACTTTTTCTATACTCCCTTCCATTCCCCTCTCTCATATTATTTTGAGGTGAATTCCAGACCTTATTCTAATTGAATTAGAAATACTGTTTCAACATTTATTTTGGAAAATTTTAAATAACTGTAATTTAGTTTAAATATGTGAATTAGAAAACAAATAACCCAAAAGGAAATAAGCACATGCAATCAAAAAATTACTTCAATGCAAGTCTCCACATCCAGTTTTTATACATGCATTTTTTTTAATTTTATGGGAAAAGATCACTGTCAGGTTTTCTATAGAGGCTAAACTAAAAAACATCAAGACTACCCAATTTTCCTTTGAAATCTTAGAAAATTTTTATACCAGAACCTGACAAAAATTTCTAGCACAGAAAGGACCAAACTAACTTATGAATACAAATATGAAACTTCTAAATAATATTAGCATACCAAATTGAGTTGTATCAAAGGGCCAATTTAAAATAGCCAAGTAACATTTATACCAGAATATGAATATAGTTAGAAAAATCTCTGCTGGTTAAAAATTAACTGGTCAAATGAAAACACATATAATCATCTTAATAGGTGCCAAAATCCATCTGGTAAAATTTAATAACCATTACTGAACCAAAAACAAAACAATTCAAAACAATAACAGCAAACGAATGGGTCTTAAGATATGTATCTTAAGATTTTAGGAATAGAAGCATGCTTCTAACACAACAAAGAATATCTATTTCAAACAAAGAGTTAACAAAATATTTAAAGAAGCAGATAGATAGATTCTAAGTAAAACAAGAAATAAAACAAGATGTTCACCAATATTGTTTTGGAAGTCTTGGCCAACACAGTAAGATGTAACACTGAAAACAAACAAGTAAATAGTCATTTGTCTATGGTGTAAATATAACATCCCCAGATTTACAGAAAACTGTACTATGAATAAGGGAGTTTATTGTGAATAAGTTTGTTGACAAATATATAAAATCAATGGTTTTTCCACTTACCCACAGTACTTGTTATAAAATATTATTGAAAATAGATTCTGCTTATAGTAACCTGAAAAGCATTGTATATCTAGCAATGACTTCAATAAAATACATAAAGCTATAAGATTTAACAGGAAATGTTAAAAGACGACTTAAATATTCAGCTTTACACTGTAAAATTATAAAAAATGTTATAGATATATAAATCTCAATGGGCTTTTTAAATAGGGTGAACTTATTCTAACACTTAGTTGGAAGAATTAACATTAAAAAGTTAAGAAAACTTTTAAAAAGTAAAGGCATTAGTAGAGACTTGCCTGGTAGATATTGAAATGGATTGTAATAATATTGTTATTATTATTATATTATAATAAGTGCTGACATGAAAGTAGATAGATCAATAGAAAAGTTTATATGAGCAAAAACAGATGCCTGTATATACTGAAACTTAATATCTGATGAAGGGGATATAAAAAACTGGGTGATGAGAAGAGAGAAAATTCATATAGAAATTAGGGAAAATTGACTATTTTGGGGGGCAAAATCTTGTAGAACCATTCCTCATGTAAATTCAGATGAATTAAAAGATTAAATGTAAAATGACAATGAGAAGAAAATTTGGAGATAGAATGAAAAAAAGAGCCATAAATTTGATTATAAAAGTTGTAATACTTCTGGAATTTAAAAATCTTTATAATCTTATATTTGCAACAGATGTAACAAAGGTTAATTGCCTTTTATGTATAAAATACCTCCAAAAATTAATTAGAAAATCCATGAGGAATACAATAGGCAAGTGATAAAGGTCTTGAGCAGATATTTTCAAAGAAAGAAATATAAATTGTTAACAAGTATACTTAGATGTTTATCCAGTTAAGACATATAAATTCAGAAAACAACATTTTAGGCTGTCAAATTAAGAAAGCTGTTTTTAAAATAGTAATTCCCAAAGGCAGTATTGTGGTAAAATATTCATTCCTATACTGTTTGTGGAAATATAAATTGTTATGGTATTTCTGGACATAATTCGGCAATATTGATCAAGAACCTTAAAAATGATCACATTCTCTTTGACTCATAAATTTCAGTTCTGGGAATCTATCCTAAGGAAACAATAAGGCATTTTGCAGAAGAGCAAAAATGGGCTAAAAGCAAATTTCCATAATGGGGAAGAGTTACATAAAATATTATTACTGGATTAATTATAAATATTATCTCCCACTAGCTTGGGAGAATTGAGCACATCTTTTCCCAATCTGTATTCAATGACATCACATTTGTTGCATGAAAGCAGCTGTGATGAGAATATTTATACCATATAAACTGTAAAGTGCTAGACATTGAAGATTTTTTTTTCCTTAGAGAGCTAGTTGTTAAAGATTTACCAGCACACTACTGATGACAACTGCCCTAGACCATGTGACTGATAGTACAATTTTTATTTTACTAATCAGTATAAAAAGGCTAGAGATGTTGAATCACCTGTCTGAGTTTGCACAGAGAACTAATGGCAGAATTAATATTATAATATGGTTCTCCAGATTAACAGGCTGGGAGCTTTTTAACTTTAACCCTTTGCCAGGGAAATTTTCTGTTATCTGTTTTAAATCCTCAAACTGACCTGATTCTCTTTACTGAAAATTATACCTATCTGATCAATTATGTCATTATATACTGTTAAAGGAAATATGGGTTAGTTACAATTGTCTATTTAGACTCAAAAATATTGCTTTAGAGTTATTCTGGTACAAAGTGTCCATATAACTTGATATGTTACTTATAGGTAGCCAGGAAAATACCCTATGGCACAGCAGAGATTTTCACACACGCAAGCATTCTAAACAGTATTCACAATTCAATTTGGAGAATGCCTTTGTGACTGAGAGACATAAATTGCCAATTTCTTGGAATCCCCACTACTGTAGTTTATAAATACTGGAACAATAAAATGGAGGCCTAGGTCTCCATCCACCGATCCATCCATCAACCCATCCACCCGTCTGTCTGTCCATCCATCCATCCATCCACCTATCCATCCACCCACCTATCAATCCAATTAAAATTTGTTGAGGACTTAAGTTATATCAGGACCAGGACTTGTGTGCTCCCTTCCAGAACTCCAGAGTCAGGTCCTTTCCTCAGCAATTTTCTCCAGTGATTTCTCATAGCTGGTGACTTCATCTTTTCGGCAGCTGTAACTCTTTCTGAGCATCCCTGCCTCTTAGTTGGAAAAGAATCTCTCTTTTTTCATATCAACTTGTGATCCCCTCCACTCTCTGTAGATGCTACCACTGGTCCTAGAAAAGACAGGGAAGCAAATCTTACACTCAGGAATTTATTTTTTTCAAATCTTTCTGTTTTTCTCACTTAACAATCCTGGTCAACAAGGAATTGAATTTGTAGGACCCTCTTCAAGGTTGCATGATTTGGATACTTACCTTCTCCCACGTTTCACCATTTTAAAAACTTGTGTATGAGAAAATTACTTTTCTTTATTTCTAAAAAGCTTAAGATGTGGTTTCCCAATGCTATCCCCCAATTCTGATTCAATAGATCTGGGATGAGGCAAGGAATCTGCATTTTGTAAATCCAAGCACTCCAGATGATTCTGAAGCAGATGGTCAGGGGCTTGTCCTTCTAGAAATGGCGCTTTAAAGGACCCTTAACAGTGATGGCTCAGCCATGGGTCAACAGAGAGCCCTTATAAACATACAAGGCTCAAAGTCCCCATGACTGGCTTTCGTATCAGGTGAACCACAAATTTATAACCCCTTTCATTGTAACTTTGTACCCAGTCTCCATCTAAAAGATTAAGAGCACACAAAAATTGAAGTTTGACAATTTGATCTGTAATATGGAATTTGACATGTGTGTAATATTCCAATTCCTGCTGAATTTAAATCAGACCTAGAAAAACAGAGTCCTGGGAAAAAGAAGTCTTTGAAATGTTCAAAAATTATTTTTTAAAACACTTTCCTAGTTGGCTTTCAAGTTTATTTAATATATTATTTATTGATGTTATATTCTATCATTCTAGTTATTTAGATTTTAAATTAATATTGAGTGAATATGAATCCTCATTTTCAATGAGTATCTCTAAAAAGCAATAAGGACCTGTTAACAGAGTTTCAGTTCAATTTATAGAACATGAAAAGGTATTTTTTCTTCCTCGGCAAATTAATATACTTCCATTATACTCTACTGAACTTAACTGATGTCAGAATTCTTCTTCAGTCTGACTCTAATAAAAGCTGGAAGTCTTTCAGCCCTTAGATGACATTAAGAATATTAGTAATACTCACATGTTAACAGCTGACCTATTTGGTAGATGTATGCACAAAAATACATCTTAAGAATAAGTTGTGGATACTAATCAGCTATTCAATAGGTGTCAAACACATGGAAAAGATAAACACTCTAATTATGTACTCGCAAAATGAAAGTATCTGTTTTTTAATGAATAATCTGTTAATTCCAATATTAGAACATATGGACATGGAAAATGAAGAAACATGGAATAGTATACCTTCCCTCTTTGTTTACACAGCTCTTTTACCTATTTAACTTCTACTCTTCTTTCAAGTTTAGTTTAGGTATTACTTCCGTCTTCTCTTTGCCTGCTTACTCCCCTCAGGACACTTCTTATATTCAGTTGTAACTGCCTCTTTGCCCACCAGCTCTTCCTAGACTGGAACAACTCCTTGCAACTCTGTGCCTCCTACAAGCACTAGCAATTGTTGTTGCTCAATAAAAATAAAAAATCACTGGATGACAACTGTGCCAGTTTGAATGTATTATGTCCCCCAGAAAAAGCCATATTCTTGGATGCAGTCTTGTGGGGCAGGCGTTTTGGTGCTGATTAGATTTGCATGGAAATGCGCCCCACCCAACTGTAGGTGATAGCTCTGATGAGATATTTCCACAGAGGCATGGCCCCACCCATTTAGGGTGGGCCTTGATCAGTGGAGCCATGTAAATGAGCTGACGGGCAGAGGGAACTCAGTGCAGCTGTGAGTGATGTTTTGAAGAGGAGCTACAGCCAAGAGGGACACGTTGAAGAAAGCACAGGAGCTGCAGATGAGAGATAGTTTGAAGAGAGCCGTTGAAAGCAGACTCTTGCTCTGGAGAAGCTAAGAGAGGACAGATATCCTAAGTGCAACTGAGTGACATTTTTGAGAAACTGCAGCCCAGAGAAGAACATCCTGGGAGAAAGACATTTTGAAACCAGAACTTTGGAGCAGACACCAGCCATGTGCTGTCCCAGCTAACAGAGGTTTTCCTCACACCACTGGCCATCTTCCAGTGAAGGTACCCGATTGCTGATGTGTAACCTTGGACACTTTATGGCATTAAGACTGTAACTTTGTAACCAAATAAAACCCCTTTATAAAAGCCAATCCATTTCTGGTGTTTTGCATTCTGGCAGCACTAGCAAACTAGAACAACAATTAACCAAGGTCTTTGAGCATTTCTGATACATAGTGAGCTTCCTGAGGATGGGGACTATCTGCCTGTCCTTTACTCCGAGAACCTAGTTCCTCATAAGGGGCACTCCATTAATATTCTATTATGAATATAGCAATGTAAGGGAGTCCAACTACGGCACCCCCAGGGGGTGCCAAACCCCAAGTCTTGCTTACTTATGACTTCAGCCAGAGATAAATTTGCTCTGTACTGTTTCAGTTTAATTCAACAAATATTTATTAAGTGCAGTGGTTTCCTTAGAATTTAAGACAATGCCTTGCAAAGACTCATTTCTTGCTCTTGAGGACTTTAGAAGCTGGGATGGCAATTCTCACAGCCTAACAAAAAACAAGTCTATCCACTAAAGGCAAAACACCTGGTACCTTAAGGAGGACTGCAGCTAGCTGCCCAAGACATTTACTTCAAGGCAAAGCCAACTACCACGGCAGGCCACCCTGGGTCATTTACAAACAACCTAGGAATTCCCCTCCTTAGGAATTCCATTCAAACTTGGGCCGGTTCCCCACCCAAGAATGTCTAGGATTGATGAAAAAATCAAGAAGGTCTTCAGAACCAACTTTCTTTTCCTCCCTAGAACAGGTTCAGGACTGGCCAGACCTAATTAGCATAGAAACCCTTACCCACTTGGTCCTTCAAGACTAGCTACTTATCTTTTGATGGCTAATATGCCTAGAAATTTGGGCACTGACGGAGGTTCCAGATGGAATAATGACCTCTTCTTAGTCAGAGCTTTCAATTCCAAATGGGGATAAAATCATGATCCAAACAGAGGTCAGAGGACTGCTGGGTGATGTTTTCCATGATATAACTGAATGTTTGTTTTCCCTGGAAATGATGAAAGGCTTCCAGTTGTGCCTAATTAGAGAGTGTGATTTTTGAGTGATTAAGGCAAAAGTTTGTTTCTAACAAAACACATTTTACCTGTGCCCTAAACTGAGCTGCAACCTACAATATTTTTCTGGTCCAAAAACTGGTTTACAAACTTTTTTTTAACCCCTAGGAACTTGATAATGTAGTTTTTATTTTTTTAATGTTAGACTGGAAATGAGATGGGCAGAGAGGTAACTCTTAATAGGAATTGCTTGGCTAACTCCCTTTGTCTCACTGAAAATTTATATTCTAGTATTAACTTTTAGCTAATGTGTTTTCTGTGAGCAAGATAGATGCTCTGTTTTAGTAAGGACCCCTGTGGAAAGGTAGAAATTGCTGTGGGAGGTTCCCAATTCTTATCCAACACTTATATACTATATGCAAACTTATATATATCTTGGAGAGGTAAAATGATAAAGGTCTAGGAAAGTGGGACAGGTTAATGCATAATATTTACCTTGTGTGAGGAACAGAATATTTTGCCTTTCTCATCATGCAAAGAACCAACACAGCTGTATCTAAATATTGGCTACTCCAACAAAGAATGTATTCCTTTAATAGCACAAGCCATATTTTTGTGCTTAAAGGCTCACCACACATTTAAAACTGATGTACATTAGAACACATCAAATTTATTTCTTCATTTCGGCCATTCATTTAGTAGGTCAAATCATCATTATATTTTACTGGTATGGTGGATTTTAATTCATTTAACATTTTAATCTTTCATCAGTTATTCATTTAAGAGGATTTCACAGCATATATAGGATTTGTATAAATTTGTGTGCAGTAAATTTATTCTTTTAACAGTTTTATTCTTTCATCAGAAATTCATTTATGCACTTCTACTTTCAGTGCAGCTTTAGGTCAGGCTGTAATTGATGCAAAAGCAATGAGGTATTAAAAGAGATAGCAAATATCTGAAATTGGAAAGAGTTCAAGAAGTGGACCATTGTAGGGGCACTACACTCCTTGGATAAAATGGGGTGTGGAGAATAATGTCGCATTTTGATCTGAAACATTGCAAGCTTGATAATTTCAGTTCCCAACAAAGACAAAAAGATCTATTTTATCTAAGCTTGTGTCTTTAAAACAAAATGAACTGCTTCAGTGCCCTAAAACAGCCCCCATATGGCCGTGTGAATGTACGTGCTTGTCTTTACCATCCATTTGAATTAATGGCACAGCCTCTTTCCGTGAACATTCTCTCTCCTCCCTCCCCCCTGCTGACACTCATTAAATGACATCCAAGTGATAAACATTAATATAATAAAAACAGTAGCTATGGAAATAACCCAGGGAAGTGGTGCATTCTATCATGTTTTCACACAGAAGTAAATGAAAATCACCAGTAGTGCATTATACTTGGTAATAGAAAACTGCAGTATTTGAGACCCCTCTATCAAGGTGCAGAGGGGCTGGTGCTTGCTTTGAGTGCATCAGAATGGTGGAGGGTGACGTTGAGAATGTCCTCTTTGCTCTCTAGGACTCTGCAAAGGGAGTGACTGCTTTTATGATACCTACTGCAAGAGGCTTTGATGACTTAATTTGGTGAGTAAAGAAAGGTGCTGGACATGACAGGTGGAAAATTTAACCTTTGTTTGAATTTGCAAACGTGTTTTTGAGGCAGATAATTCCTTTTAGGATGAAACGGGAAAAGAAGGGAGGGAGGGGAGGGGAGAGAAGGGGAAGGGAAGAGAGGAGAAGGGAGAAGAGAAGGGAGGAGAGGAGAAGAAATGGGAAGAAAAGGATAGAAGGAAGGTAGGAAAGGAGGGGAAAAAGGGAAAGGAGATGGAAGGAGGGAAAGATTTACCTTGTGCTATGGCATTCTTGTACTGAACATACTCCTTTATGAGACTGACAGCTCCTAGCCTTCCCTTTGTCTACTGGTTCTGTTGAGTGCCTATCACATAAAGTGTCCGACAAGTATTTGTTGAATTGAATCAAATTCAATTTTACCGAGTTCAAAGAAGAAATTTAAATACTGGGAAAGATGATCCAAGCCCACTCCTCACCCCACCCTGCCCACCACCACCTCCAAAGGTAACATGATAATCTGGTGTTAAAACCATGGAGGCAATTTATTTATCATCCCATTCATAGACCATGTTCCTTTACCACATCTAGTTAGGGAGAGAATGCGGCTAAGAGTGCAAAGGTTGCACTGGGACTAAACCTCAATTAGTATCTATAATGAGAATGGTGATGGGTCATGGAAGATCGTAGGAGGATCACAAGAAAGTAATACCTTATTTTGATCCTAATATCATGCTGAGCTGTGTTGTGGCTCCTCTTATCAAACTATGGAGGTCCTAGTTCAGGGACATCTGCAAGTTCAGATCCAAGGCAGTTTTAGATGAAGATTTATAAGAAAGTTGGGGGCAGTTACTGGATTTCTGTGTAGGTTTAGGGTAGCCCTGGTTTGTTCTATATTCTACAGGAAATCCTAGAATTGAACAAACTACAGACATTCTAGTATATTTCCACCTGTAATTTAATGAAACAAAACAAAACACTTTCCCACAATGGTCTATAGGAGAAAGAGGGAATTCATGGGACAGGAATCTCCTTTCTTGGAAGCTTCCAGCACTTCTGAAGACTGCTGTCAAGTCCGTCCAACAATTTTTCCTCTCCATTGGGGTGAGACTACAGGTCCCCCAAGGGGCACTGTATGTACCAGAAAGCTTATTACAGTAATGTGTACGTGTCATATTGAAGGCTTATCAACCTGGCTGTCAAACTACAACTATGAAGGTGAATTTCACTGTGCAGACAATTTTATAACCTTTCAAGTGATACTGGCTTGAATTCTTATGCAGGCATATTGATGGAGGCTGATTGATTTTGAAAAGAATAGATCTCCAATCCACACCATAGAATTGAGGAAAGAAATCATCTTTCCACTTGTCCCTCCTCTTTTGCTATTTTTGTAACATATGAAAACTTTCTTTCAAATGCAAAATATGAAGCTGAGCCCTCATTTGTCCAACTGATCTTGCAGACAAATTTCCTTTAGCTTTGGCTGCTCCTCCTACCAACAACCTCTGGCCAGTAATTTCAGATCAGCATGCTCATCTAGATGTCTATCTTGTTAGTATTCTTTTTTATATTAGTAAGAGCTTGACTAAATACATAAGTAATCTGGTTTGGAAGAGCTAAGAAAATATGCAAATTCACAAAGTCATCAATTACACAAAGACTGATTTTCCTACCATGTGCTACAGTATTTGAGCATCGTGAGTGTGTTAGTAAAGGTATGAAGAGTTCCCTCAGTATTTTCTATTTTTGATTCATGTTTGCATGATATATGTTTTTGTCTTCTTTTACGTTCAATCTAACTATGTTGTTTGGAAGTGTTTGCATTTCTTGCAGACAGCATATAGTTGGTGACATTTTCTTATCCACTCTGACAATCTCTTCCAATTGTATTTAGGCCATTTATTTGGATGGCAATTATTGGTACAACAGGTCTTAAGTCTGCCATTTTATTATTTGTTTTCTATTTGTTTCTTCTGTTTATTGTTCCCCTTTTTTTCCCTTTTCTTGCTTTCCTGTCAGTTACTTGAAATTTTTTTAGGATTCCATTTTGATTTGTTTATAAAGTTTTTGAGTACATAGCTTACTAGTATCGATACTTACCACTTTAACTGCAGTGCAGAAATCTTACCTCCGTTTAGGTTCCTTTACTCTCCCCACATAGAAAATACAATCATCTGGAGTATTTTCTCTATATATGTTATGTACCATACCTGGGTATGATCATTTTTTCTTCATTCATCAAATATGATTTTAAAAACAGATGAGAAGATATTCTATTTACCTTTATTTTTGCCCATTCCCTTGTTCTGCCTTCATTTCTGAAATTCCAAATCTTCTTTTGCTGTAATTTTCTTTTGTTTGGAGAACTTCTTTTAGTTATTCTTTAAGGATAAGTCTGCTGTTGGCAAATTCTCTTTCATTTCTTTGTCTAAAGAATGTCTGTTTTCCCCTTCATTCATGAAGGAGATATGTGGGGTTGATGTTTCTTTTCTTTCTGTACTTGCAAAGTGTCATGCCTTTTCTATTTAGCCTGCATGGCTTAAGATGAGAAATCTGTCATTTGAATTGTTGTCCCCTTGTAGGTAATACATTTTTTTCTCTCTGGCCACTTTCAAGATGTTTTATTTGTCTTTAGTTTTCAATGTTTCAATTATGATTTGTCTGGGCATGGATTTCTTCAAATTTATCTTATTTGGGGCTTGCTCAGGTTCTTGAATATGTAGGTTCATTTATTCTTATTCTTGAATTCTATTTTCCCTCTGTTGTTCAGATTGGGTAATCTCTATTGTTCTATCTTCAAGTTCACGGACTTTTTCTTCTGTCATAGCAGTTCTGCTATTGAGTCCTTCCAATGAGTTTTTTTTTTTTAATTTTAGTTGTATTTTTCATTTCTATAATTTCCATTTGATATTTTTATATATTTAATTTCATGGTGAGAGTTTTTAATTTTTCATTTGTTTTAAGAATATTTGTAATTGCTTGTTGAAACAGTTTTATGTTGGCTACATTAAAAAACTTCTGAAAGAGCCTTCTAACATCCTGTTTATCTCAGTATTGACATCTGTTCTCTTTTATCATTCAAGCTGTGTTTTTCCTGTTTCTTTGTATGGGGAATGATTCTCGAGTGTATCCTCGACATTATGACCATTGCGCTGGGATATTATGTATCCTATTTACGTTTTGATTTTTAGTAGGCAGCCAACCTCTATCAGATTAGTGTGCAGGTTCTAGCATATATTCTTTGGGCTAAGTTATACTGACAATACAGCTTTCTGAAACTCTGCAGTGCTATTTTGATCTCTGGTTTGTTTGGTGCTTCTGGGTCTCCTGCTGATTCCCGCTGATGTTGGACATCAGGCCAAACCACCTGGGTCTATAGGTGAGGGAAGGGAGACCACTGACCACAGGGTTAAGATAGTTCCCCATGCCCCCTGTGATGGGAAGGATTCTTATTCAACCCCTGCCTGAGTGAGCTGCCTGGTATCTCTAGGTGGGAGGAGGGAGAGTCCTGATGATGAGAGCAAGAACAATAATCTGGGTTGTTTGTTGTTAGTGAGATTCCAGCTTAATCTGGGAGAGGAATGCACTTACCTTGGCCACATTCTGCCACTGGGTTGGGGATCTGAAGATACCAGCCTGGTTTTACTTCTGCCAGTGGAATGGGAAAGGAAGTGAGGGGATCAGAGAACATTAGTCTCTGTTTTGTTCCTCCATTCCTGGCATTCCTAGCCAGCCCATCTTCTTTATTCCTTTCAGAGACATTCTATGGTTAACTTCTGTATGTTATATTCAGGAATTATAATTCTATATAGTGGGAAAGAACTGAGAAAGACAAGTCAACACTATATTGTTTATGTTAGAAATTCCCTTCTGAATTTTTAAGTTTTATTAAGTACATAATTTGATAAGTCAAAAAGTCATCTTCTACATTTCATTGTAAATACCTAGCATTCATGTATTTGGTGACTCTGAATTAAATATTAGAAATGAACTTGAGAGGCAGGGCAAGTTGGCAGAGTGGTAAAGTGTGGGTTTTATTGACTCCTCTGGGGCAGCTGGTAGATAGCCAGGAGCTGTGTGGACTGGACACCACAGAGGAATTTGAGTTTGGGCACATGTCATACAAAACTCATGAGTGTGTGGAGCAGCTGAAAGCAGCGAAATCTGTAAGTTCTTATGGCCAGGGAGCCTGCACCTCTCCCTGCCAGGCACAATCCTGAGGGAGGAGGGGCCATCAGTGCTGGAAACTAGGAGGGAGAACTGCAGTTACAGAACTGATTAACAAACTCAGACTGCTGAACAAAAACTCCAACCATAGATAAACTGAGAATAGACACTGGAGAATATGGGAGCAGTCAGCCCAGCAGAGAGGAAATAGGGCTAGCAAAAACAGCAAAACAAAACAAAACAAAAATAAAAACAGACACTTTTGGAGTTGGGGGTGAACATAATATAGAGAAGAATGAGGCTCAAACAGAATCAGGAACATATGCAAACTCAGGGGGACAAGGCCCTTCTCTGAAAAAACAGTTCTCCTGGTTTCTTGATTGTTCATCAATCACCTCCAACACCTTGTCTTTTTGCATTTCAAAAGCCCATCAGAACTGCAAGGACTGAATTAAAGCTCTTTTCTTTAAATAGTCTGTACTGGGCCCTTCTTTTTCTCTTTTCTTTCTTTCTTTCTTTTTTTTTTTTTTTAAATCTTTTTCTCTTTTTTAAAAATAACAATTCTATGTTGCCCACTACAGAAAGCCCCAAAGACTTGCAATTTGGGCCTAGGCAAGAACAGAAATAAGATAGCTCCAAGAGACAAAGCAATAAGTCCAGTGGGGGACAAAATTTGCTAAACACCATAACTTCCCCAAGGGAAGGGGGGTGTGGCCCAGCTCCAATGGCAGACTTCCTTTGGGGAACTCAGACCCCAGGAGCTGCAATCAGAAACCAGCTTCAGTCAGCCATGCCCAGACAGGATCAGGGTCACAAGGAGAATGAAAGGCTCCATACCACCTCACACTGATGGGGGAGCTGAGGGCTGGCAAACACCACCTGCTGAACAGCAAAGGAAAAGCACAGAGTCTAAGGGCCTCAAGGGAGGGTCTCATTCTCAAGGAAATTCCAAACCCTCCTCCTGAGAACTGGGCCCCTCTTCACTGGGAAAACCTGACCGGGGCTCACCATATCTGAAGAGACGCTCACACAAAAAGGCTACATAGAGGCAGGGCAAGAAACAGATAAACAAGAGGTGAAAAACTCCAATCAACTAAACAGAACCTAAGTTAGAGGCCTAGAATAAGCTGAACTAAACACCAAATGTTAGAGAATAAAGCCAACTAACAAGAAAATCCCAGGTAAAAGAGTGAAAATGAGCTCCAGAATAAACTAATGAAGAAAGGCAGATATTTAGACAGCTCAAGATAATGAGACATATTAGGAAACATGAAAATATGGAAAAGCAAAAGGAACAAACTAATAGTTCAACCAAGATACAGGAGTTGAGGCAACTAATGCTAAATCAATTCAATGAACTGAAGGAGAACTAATTAAAGATGTTCAAACAAATCCCCTAAATCAATTCAAAAATCAAGTCAATGAACTGAGAGAAGATATAGCAAAAGAGATGAAGGATATACGAAAGACACTGGATGACCATAAAGAAGTCATAAACTTGAAAAAGCAAATGGCAGAACTTATGGGAATGAAGGACATAATAGAGGAGATGAAAAGGACAATGGAGGGATGCAATAGTAGAAGAGGCAGAAGAGAAGAATCAGTGAATTGGAAAACCAGACATTTGAATTCATACACACAAAAGAATAGATGGTGAAAAGAATGGAAAAAAAAATATGAGCAAGGTCTTAGAGAGCTGAGTGAAAACATGAAGCACATGAATGTACATGTTATGGGTGTCCCAGAAGGAGAAGAGAGGGGGAAAGGGGCAGAAAGAATAACAGAAGAAATAATCACTGAAAATTTCCCAACTCTTAGGAAAGACATAAAATTACAGATTCAAGAAGTACAGCACACCTCAAACAGAATAGATCCCAATAGACCTGCTCCAAGATATTTACTGATCAGATTTTCCAATGCCAAAGACAAAGAGAGAATTCTGGAAGCAGCAAGAGAAAATCAATCCATCACATACAAGGGAAGCTTGATAAGACCATGTACAGATTTCTCCACAGAAACTGTGGAGGCAAGAAGACAGTGATATGATATATTTAAGATACTGAAAGAGAAAAACTGTCAACCAAGAATTCTATACCCAGCAAAACTGTCCTTCAAAAATGAGGGAGAAATTAAAATATTTTCAGAAAAACAGACACTGAGATAGTCTGTTAATAAGACACTGGCACTGCAAGAAATATGAAAAGGAGGGCTACAGGCTATAGGAAAAGACAGGAGAGAGAGGTTTGGAGAAGAGTGTAGAAATGAAAAATATCAGGAAGGGTAAAAGGAGAGAGAGGGAAAAAATAAGACATCACATATAAAATAAAAATAAAAATAAAAAGACACAGACTGGCAGAATGGATTAAAAAACAGGACATGTCTATATGCTGTCTACAAGAAACTCACTTTAGACACCAGGACAAAAATAGGCTGAAAGTGAAAGGTTGGAAAAGATATTTCATGCAAACAGCAACCAGAAAAAAGTGGGAGTAGCTATACTAATATCAGACAAATTAGACTTCAAAAGTAGAACAACTAAAAGAGACAAGGGTACCATATATTAATAAAAGGGTCAATTCATCAAGAAATGTAGCAATCATAAACATTTATGCCCCAAGCCAGAGTGCCCCCAAATTCATGAGGCAAACACTGAGAACACTGAAAGAAGTAGATGATTCTACAATAAGAGTTGGAGACTTCAATACACCATTTTCATCAATGGATAGAACATCTAGACAGAGGATCAATAAGGAAATGGAGATGTTCAATTGTACAGTAAATGAAATAGACTTGACAGACATTTATAGAACACTACAGCCAACAAAGGCAGGATAGACATTTTTCTCAAGTGCTCATGGAACATTCTCCAGGATAGACCACATGATGGGTCACAAAGCAAGTCTCAAGAAATTTAAAAATACTGATTTCATACAAAACACTTTCTCAGATCATAATGGAATTGTCCTAGTTTGCTAATGCTGCAAAATGCAAAACACCAGAGATGGATAGGCTTTTACAAAATGGGGGTTTATTTCGCTACACAGACACAAAGCGTCCAAGGTAACACCTCAGCAATCGGGTACCTTCACCGGAGGATTGCCAATGGCGTCCAGATAACCTCTGTTAGCTGGGAAGGCAGCTGGCATCTGCTCCAAATCTCCGGCCTCAAAACAGCTTTCTCCCAGGACGTTCCTCTCTAGCAAGCTTGCTCCTCTTCAAAACATCACTCCCAGCTGCACTCACTTTTCTTTTTGAGTCAGCTCATTTATACAGCTCCACTGATCAAGGCCCACCCCCGAATGGGCGGGGCCATGCCTCCATGGGAACATCTCATCAGAATTATCTCCCACAGCTGGGTGGGGCACATTCCAAGCAAATCTAACCACCACCCAAAACGTCTCCTCACAAGACCACAAAGATAATGGCATTTGGGGGACACAATACATTCAAACTGGCACAGGAATGAAGTTCAAAATAAATAACAGGCAAAAGATTGAAAACTTCACAAATATGTGGAGGCTAAAGAACACACTCTTAGAAAACTAGTGGGTGAAGGAAGAAATTACAAGAGAAATTAGTAAATATCGCAAGGCAAATGACAATGAAAGCACAGCACATCAAGACTTATGGAATGAAGCAAAGGTGGTGCTGAGAGGGAAATTTATTGCCCTAAATTCCTATATTTTTTAATATATATATTTTATATATATTTTTAGTATATATCTTTTCTCTCTCTTCTTTTGAGAAGAGAGAGAAAAAATTGAGTAATTAACTGTCCACCTGGAAGAACTAGAGAAAGAACAGGAAACTAACCCAAAAGCAACCAGAAGTAAAGAAATAACAAAGATTAGAGCACAAATAAATGAAACTGAGAACAGGAAAACAATAGATAGAATCAACAAAACCAGAAGCTGGTTCTTCAAGAAAATCAACAAAATTGATGGACCCCTAGCTAGGCTAACAACAACAACAACAACAACAAAAAGACAGAGAGAGAGCAGATGCAAATAAATGCAATCAGAAATGGGAAAGGAAACATAATTACTGGCCCTGCAGAAATAAAGGACATAATGAGAAGATACTATGAGCAACTATATGCTAATAAACTGGACAACTTACACTGTTGCCGGGGGCAATGCAGAAATTAAGATTTGAGACAAAATATCTCTTTTGGAGACTGGGAGTAGGGGACACACTGCCTGTCAGGTGAGTGTCTGTGTCCCAGTCCCAAGACCCTTATTTATTATGCTTTTAGGAAAAAGAAATGCTTTAATGTGCACATAGACATTTTCTCAAGGTGGTTTACATCATGTCTGCAAAATGGGTCTTATCTTATTCTCAAGGACAATAACAGAAAAACAGTTCTCCAGCTGCATTCTCACGTCCACGCATACTTTAACAAGGCATGCTTTGATAGTGTTCTATCTTCAGCAGGGGGCCCAGTGTTCCAGGCCCCCACCTCAAGTATGCAGGAAGGAGAGGAGAAACTTCAGGCTCTGTTTTCCACATTATATGAAAAGTACAACTTCCAGAAAAGCATAAACAACCAATATTGAGCCAAGAAGAAATAGATGATCTCAGTAAACCAATCACAAGTAAAGAGATGGAGTCAGTTATCCAAAAGCTCCCAAAAAAGAAAAGCCCAGGATGAGATGGCTTAACATGTAAATTCTACCAAGCATTCAAGAAAGAATTAATACCTGCCCTGCTCACACTCTTCAAAAAAATTAAAGAGGAGGGAAAGCTACCCAACTGATTCTATGAAGCCAACATAACCCTAATACCAAATCACACAAACATACTACAAAAAAAAAGAAAGAAAATTATAGACCAATCTCTTTAATGAATATAGATACAAAAATCCTCAACAAAATACTCATAAATCAAATCCAACAGCACATTAAAAGAATTATACACCACGACCAAGTGGGGTTTATTCCAGGTATGCAAGCCTGGCTCAACACAAGAAAATAAATTAATGTAACACACCACATCAATAAATCAGAGCAGAAGCACATGATCATCTCTATCGATGCAGAAAAGGCATTTGACAAAATTCAGCATCCTTTCTTGCTGAAAACACTTCAAAGGTTAGGAACAGAAGGGAATTTTCTCAATACGATAAAGGCAATATATGAAAAACCCACAGCCTACATCATATTCAATGGGGAGAGACTGAAAGCTTTCCCTCTAAGATCAGGACCAAGAGAGGGATGCACACTGTCATCCTTGTAATTCAACATTTTGCTGGAAGTTCTAGCTAGAGCAGTTAGGCAACAAAAAGAAATAAAAGGGATCCAAATTGGAGATGAAGAAGTAAAACTTTCACTCTTTGCAGAAGACATGATTCTATATGTAGAAAATCCAGAAAAAAAGTATAGCAAAGTGGCAGGCTACAAGATCAACACTCGATAATCTGTAGTGTTCTTATACACAAGTAATATGCAACAAGAGGAAGAAATCAAGAAAAAAAAATCCATTTACAATAGCAACCAAATGAATCAACTATTTAAGAATAAACTTAACGAAGGCCACAAAAGACCTATACAAAGAAAACTGCAAGAAACTGCTAAAAGAAATTGAAAAGGACCTAAAGAAATGGAAGAATGTACTATGTTCATGGATTGGAAGACTAAATATAATTAAGATGTGAATCCTACCTAAACTGATTTATAGATTCAATGCAATACCAATTAAAATCTCAACAACTCACTTTGCAGAAATGAAAAAAAAAAAGCAAATTTATTTGAAAGGGCAAGGTGCCCCAAATAGCCCCAAACATCCTGAGGAAGAGGAACAAAATGGGAGGTCTCACACTACCTGACTTTGAAGCATATTACAAAGCTACAGTACTCAAAACAGCATGGTACCGGCACAAGGATAGATATACTGGCCAATGGAATTGAATTGAGTGTTCAGAAATAGACACCTTGCATCTATGGACAATTGATCATTAATAAGGCAGTCAAACTAAAGCAACTGGGACAGAGCAGCCTCTTCAATAAATAGTGTTTGTAGAACTGGATATCCATTTCCAAAAGAATGAAAGAGGACCCCTATATCACACCTTATACAAAAATTAACTCGAAAAGGATCAAAAACCTAAACATTAGTCCTAAGACCATAAGATTCTTAGAAGAAAATGTAGGGCAATTTCTTAAAGATCTTGTGATAGGAGGTGGTTTCCCAGACCTTACACCCAAAGTGCAAGCAACCAAAGAACAAATACACAAATGGGATCTCCTCAAAATTAAACACTTTTGTACATCAAGGGACTTTGTTAGAAAGGTGAAAAGGCAGCCTACACAATGGAAGGCAATATTTGGAAACCACATATCAGATAAGGGTTTAATATCCTGAATATACAAAGCAATCCTACAACTCAACAACAGAAAGACAAGCAACCCCATTAAAAAGGGCAAAAGACATGGACAGACACTTTTCTGAAGAGGAAATACAAATGGCTCAAAAACATATGAAAAAATTCTCAACTTCACTGGCTATTAGGGAAATGCAAATCAAAACCACAATGAAATATCATCTCACACCTACCAGAATGGCTATTATCCAAAAAAACATAAAATTATAAGCACTGGAGAGGATGTGGAGAAAGAGGCACACTTATTCATTGTTGGTGGGAATGTAGAAAGGTGCAACCACTCTGGAATACAGTGTGGCAGTTCCTTAGGAAGCTAAGCATAGATTTGCCATATGACCCAGCTCTTCCATTGCTAGGTATATACTCAGAGGAACTGAAAGTTAAGACATGAACAGACATTTGTAAACCGATGTTTATCGCAGCATTATTCACAATAGCCAAGTGATGGAAGCAACCCAAATGTCCATCAACAGATGAGTGGATACATGATGGAATATTACACAGCTGTAAGACAGAACAAAGACAGGGAACATATAACATAGAGGAATCTTGAGGACATTATGCTGAGCAAAGTTAGCCAGAAACAGAAGGACAAATACTGTATGGTCTCACTAACATGAACTAACATTAATGAGCAAGCTCTGAGAGTTAAAAGCTGATAACACAGGCTACCAGGAGATGGAAAGAGGGTAGAGATCAGGCATTTAATGCTGTAAGGACTACAGAAAATTCAGCAAGCTTGATTATATAGACCCAGAAATTGATAGCATAATACTGTGTGATGGTAGCACAATATTGTAACTACACTGAACAAAATGTCCATGAGTAAAGCTGAAAGAGGTGGGCTGGGAGCATGTGTGACACCTGAGGTAAAGACAGAAGATAAAGACTGGGACTGTTTAACTTAGCAAAAAATTGTGACTAAATGTACAAATATAAAACTGTTCTTTCATGTGAGAGAACAAATGAATGTCAACCATGCAGAGCGTTGGAAAGGGGAAGGCATTGAGGAAAAAATATAATCAAAGAAAACTGGAGTATATGGTCAACACTGACATTGTAATATTCTTCCCAAATTTAACAAAGGCAATATACCCAAGCTGAATAAGTATGAGGGGTGTATAAGGGAGAGAAATGGGATTCTTGGTAGTGGTGTTGTTGTCTGAGCCTACTATTATTTTGTATTGTATGATATTTTATTTTTATTTTTATTATCTTTTTTATTATTCATTAAAAAAACTTTTTTTTCATAGTAATCAATATCTTCAAATGCTGACTGTGGTGCTAAATGCACAATTGTATGATGATACTGTTACTGTGAACAACTGATTGTATATTGTGGATAATTACCTGTCATGTGAATATAGCTCTCTAAAATTGTATGGAAAAATATAAACTGGAATAAAAGTGCTGGAGAAAACATGGAGAGAAAGATGTACATATTTACTGTCAGTTAGGAAGTAGAATGGTATAGCCTTTCTGGAGGACAGTGGGGTGATTCCACATGAAGCTAAGTATGTGGGTGCCACAAGGTCCTGCAACCTCATTAGGGGGTGCTTACTTGGAGGATCTGAGAGCAGGCACATGAATGGACATTTGCACACTGGTGTTTATGGAGAGAGTATACATGATTTGCAATGGGTGGAGGTGGCCAAAGGGTACGTCGGCTGAGGAACAGAATGGTGAACTCTTGTGTGTGCATACAATGGAATATTGAGCTACTGTGAGAAGGAGTGAAACTATGAGACATGCAATGAGGTGAATGGAACTTGTAGACAGTATTTTGAGTGAACTATGCCAGAAACAAAGGCAAACACTATAATGCTTCACCAATATGGAGTAACTACAATGTCTAAACTCAGAATTGAACCTTAGAGCACAGCTTATCAGGGGAATGCTTATTGTAATGGTCCCTAGATTGTAAGCTCTTACAGCAGTCACATCTATTCCTGAATTGTAATGACTATCTCCAGATTTTGAGATGATAATCCCTTTGTGTATAACCTGATTGATCCCTAGAACTTTGGGTATCTGTGTGACACCTGAAACTCAGAGCTAGAACTCAGCAGATAAGAACGTCAGTATTAGCACACATCATATATTAAAAAAGCTGAAAAAGAATCCAGACTTCAACCAGAGATGTGAATGAAACAGATGTGGTTAGAACTAGGGTAAATCAGACCAAACGGTAAAGGACAATACTGATTTCATTTTAAAACTTCAAGTTCCATGGGAGACCAAGGGAAGAGATGTTTTGTTGATGGAAGATCTATATTTCCTAAACAATTTAATTTGCAGATCATTCAAATACCATAAATACATGGAACTTTTAATAGGAAGTGAGACCTGGTAGGTTTATATAGTTTAGTGTGAAATAGTGACACATCCCAAAGTAATTTGGACAGAGTATAAAAATATAAATGCAGGGCCTCCCTGAGGAGTTTTGGGAAAATGCAGAGATGTTGGGCTTCCTTACTTGGATTGTTGCTGATGTTCTCACAAACATTGAGGACTGGTGGTTTGATGTGCCAAGCCCTCTATCATGCGATTTGTCCTTATGAAGCTTGTCACTGCAAAGGAGAGGCTAAACCTGCTTACAATTGTGCATAAGAGTCTTCCCCTGAGTACCTCTTTGTTACTCAGATGTGGCCCTCTCTCTCTAGCTAAGCCAACTGGGCAAGTGAACTCACTGCGTTCCCCCCTAAGTGGGATCTGACTCCCAGGGGTGTAAATCTCCCTGGCAACATGGGATATAACTCCAGGGGATTAATCTGGACCCAACAACCTGGGATTGAAAACCTCTTCTTGACCGAAAGGGGGATGCAAAATGAAACAAAATAAAGTTTAGTGGCTGAGAGATTCCAAATGGAGTTGAGAGGTCACTCTGGTCGGCATTCTTATGTCTTAAGGTCTATTTTGTCTGATATTATTACAGCCACTACAGCTCTTTCTTGGCTACAGTTCGCATAATAAATCTTTCCATCCTTTCAGTTTCAACTTCTTTGTGTCTTTGAATCTAAAGTGTGTCTCTGAGAGAAATCATATGGATCATTTTTTTCCCCATTCATTCTGCTAATCTCTGCCTTTGTAGTATTTAACCCATTTACTTTTAATCTACTTATTGATAAAATAGGATTTACATTTGCCATTTTGGTGTTTTTTAAAATATGTCTATGTCCTTCTAATTCCTTTATTCCTAAATTACAGCCTTATTTTGTGTTAGACATTTTGTAATGCACCATTTTAATACCCTTGCCATTTATTTTACAATTTTTAAAGTTATCTTATTATTGGTTGCCCTGGGGATTAAAATTAAAACTTAATTTATAGCAATATACTTCAGATCAATATCAACTTATTTCTGTTGTACCCAAAACTTTGCTTCTCTATAGCCCTGTTCTCTCCCCACTTTTGTGCTTTTATTGTCACACAAATTATATCTTTATATAAGCCCACAAACACAATTTTATAATTATTGCTTTATGCAATTGTCTCTTAACTCAAGTAGAAGAAAAGAGTCACATACAAAAATACCTATATACTGTATTTTATATTTCATATGCAGTTACCTTTACCAGTAGACTTTATTTCTTCATGTAGATTCAAGTCACTGAATAGTGTCCCTTCCATTTAGTATTTTTTTTTTTTGTAGCATAGAGACAGATTCTTTCAGTTTTTGTTTAACTGAGATTGTCTTAATTTCTTTACTATTTTTAGAATGGTGACATTGTGGTTGTTTATTCTTTTCAACTTCTTTAATATTTTTTAAATGCAATTTTACTGAGATATATTCACACACCATACAAACCATCCACAGGAAACAATTAAAGACTCACAATATCATCACATAGTTGCGCATACAACCCCATGATCAATTTTTCTTCTTCATTTTTGAAGGATAGTTTTTCTGGATATAGAATTCTTTGTTGATAGTCTTTTTCTTTCAGTACTTGGGATATGTATTCCACTGTCTTCTGGGCTTCATGGTTTCTGATCAGAAATCAGCTGTTAATCTTACTGAAGTTCACTTGTATGCGATGTCACTTCTTTCTTGTTGCTTTCAAGAATCTCTTTGCATTTTGGCAGTCTGATAATGATGCAACTAGGTGTGGATTTTTATGAGTTTATTCTAGTTGGAGATCATTGAATATCTTGGATGTTCATATTAATGTTTCTCATCAAATTTGGGGAGTTTTCCATTCTTATTTCTTCAAATATTCTTTCTCCTCCTTTCTTTTCTCTTCTTCTAAGTCTCCCAGTGTTCATATGTTGGTAGCTTGATGTTGTTTCACAGGTCTCTGAAGTGCTCTTCATTTTTATTGATTATTTTTCTTTTCTGTTTCTCAGGCTGAATGATCTGAATTTTCCTAAGTTCACTGATTCTTTATTCTGCCAGTTCACATATGGTTTTTGAACTCTTGTAGCACATTCTCCATTTCTGTTATTGTACTTTAAAATTCAGAATTTCTATTTGATTCTTTTTGTTAAAAAATATTTTCAATATCTTTATTAATATTCTCCATTTGGCAAGGCATTATTCTCATACATTCCTGTAGTTCTTTAGACATGGTTTCCTTTAGTTTTTTAAACAGTCTCATATGTTAAAATAATTGTCTGATAAATTCAATGTCTGGGCTCCCTCAGGACCAGATGCTATTGATAGTTTTGTTTGCTGTATATGGGCCATTCTTTACTGTTTATTTTTAAGTCTAATTTTTTTATTGTTGTTGAAACTGGACATTTCAAATAATAAAATGTGGCAAATTCAGAAATCAGATTCCAAGCCCACCCTCCAACCCAGGACTTACACTGTTGTTGCTGTTCATTTGTTTAATAACTTTCCTGAGCTAACTCTGTAAAGTCTTGATTCTTTGTCATTTGTGACTAATGAAGTTCCTGCTTGGTTATCTTAGTTATCAGCTAATGACTGGACAGGCATTTCTTTAAATGCCTTGATCTAAAAAAATCTACCTACCTTTCCCAAGGGGCTCTGTGTTTGAGTTTTAATATGCCTTCCATACATGAGCAGTCAGTCTACAACTCTTCTTTAGCCTTCACTTCTTACTTGCACAGAGCCTCAACATGAGTCAGAATAAGAGATTAGGGCCTTCTCAGTTCTTTCCTGCATACAGACCTGCACATACCTGTGCTCTTCTAGATTCCCAGGAATATGTCAGAGCTTTTTAAAACCCCATATTTGCATCTCATTCCCAAAATTTTCCTTTTAAGATTTTTGGTTTGCCTCTTATTTCCTCTATCTGTTATATGCATCTCAAACAGCTATGATATTAAAGAGGTTAAACCATCATTACTGATCACTTTTGACAAACACCTTGCAGTGAAGGCAGTTAGTTTGCTTTAACTAAGCTTTGAGTCAGGCCAAACACAGGTGAGATCTACTTCAAACCTATTCTGCACCCTCCATCTCCCAAATGGTTAGTGGGCTGTGGATTTTGGCATCAACTGTGATTGTAAGACTGCAGGTCTGGGGAGAGGAGATGGGAAAAGAGAAAGTTAAAACACCACAAATCTTGCTGTTCTTACTGAGATCCAGTCATTTTTCTTGAATAAACATTCCTTGATTGCAAGCTTTTGGTTTAATTTCAAGTTCTAAAAAAGTTGATTTTGACAAATTTTTTTCAGTGTTCTCATAGCTTTTGTGGAAGATGAAATTCTCAGAGATCTTTACTTCACCATTCCAGAAGTGCTCTCCCATATAACCCAGGTATAAGCATTCTTGTGCTGTCATAGTACAGTGTACAAGTATGAGCTTTGGAATTAATTAGACCTCAGTCTAAATCCTTTCCCCGTAACTAATTAACCATGTAATTGTAAACAAGTTATTTAACCTATAGGAACATTGTCTTTTGAAACAGAAATAATGCTTAATTTTAAAGGTTGTGGTAAGGATTAAAAAAGTAAATTTTTTTGACATTTTCTTAATGATATTTATTTCTACCTACCACTGCTTCCTTGGATGCTAACATTGCCAATGCTGCTTGTGTTGACCTTACTGGTTTTTACTCTGTATGGCGGTTTGGAGCTATGTACCCCAGAAAAACATGTTCTTGCAATAATCTATTCCTATGGATGTGAACCCACTGTAAGTAGGGCCTTTTGATGAGATTACTTTAGTTAAGGTGTGGCCCAGCCCAATCAGGATGGGTCTTAGTTCTAGGCAGAATGAAATCCAGACAGATAGAAACCCAAAGGAAGCAAGAAGCTGAACATCAACTGAACCCAAAAGAGAAGGGAGAGGCCAGGAGAAGCTGCTACATCCACTGCCATGTGACAGAGGATCCCAGGACCAAGGCTCACCAGCAGCCAGCCCCCAAACACCACAGTCTTTGGGGAGAATGTATCACCTTCATGATGCCTTGATGAGGAATTTTCCTAGCCTCAAAACCATGGGCCAATAAATTCTCATTAAGCCAACCCATTGCCTGCTTGAGCAGCCAAGGAAAGCTAAAACACCATGGAAGTCAACTCTGTCACCAACAGAGTTCCAGCTCTTTTTCACTAAGGTCTCCAAAGGTATCTTTACATTCCCTTGGTCTAAGTGTACGTATTTACCATGTTTTCTCAATGACATCTAAATTGCATCTGTTTGATCTGATCACACCTGTTGCCCAGGATGAAAGCCAATCCCTCTGATTTTCACTTATCATCTGGGTTACTCTCTTCATTGGATTAAGACTATCTTTATCTCTCCTCTTGTTTAAGTTTCAACAAAGTGAACCCCAAAGTATTCTTTGCTATACTACTAAGGAGATACAATTGTCTTATGCAGACAGAATTGATGGTGTTACACACTGCATTTTGAAGGTAGGCCTGGTGACTTGACTTTCCTTCTTCCCACTGACCATCTTTCTTCAATTTCTTTGCTTGAAAGAAGGTTGTAAGTTGAAAAGATAAAGAGGTTATTGAAGTGATTGAGATTATCATGCATTGGTGGGATATAAATACTTTGTGGAAGTCATGAGAACATATTGCAGTAGTAAAGATACATGAATTGGAGAAAAAGACAGACCTCCATTTTCAGTCTTCAGTGATTGGTCTCCTTTATTTTATTTTACCAACACAAATGTTCAGTGAGGTCACATTCTGGTAAACTAGCGTAGAAAATAACTATGCAAAGTGATGCATCAAACCTGAAAATCAACTCTCTCATTTAGAAAGCAGTTGATAGTAGCATGAGAATTTGAGCATAACTGATTTTCACAAATGGAAAAATACACAGGTTTTGATGACTTTGGTTCTAAGTCCTGATTCTAGGCTTTGATTTATAGAGCATAAAATGCTGTTATGATCTTTTTGCTACTTTCCTTAGGGAGGCTGGATGTCTTCAGATTACTAATATTCCTGACCTTCAGGAGAATTTCTAGTACAAGGGCGGATAAACAGCAACCAGTACCCAAAGTGGCTTGGACAAATGACAGCATGCCATGGTCTCTATCTTACTTTTAACCCTTTTGCATTTTTTGTTTACCTGAATTAGTGGCTGCTCCCAGGAACCTCAATTAGCCAAACTATTGATAAACAATAAAATTGTGACAGTGAGAAGTTCCAAGCACATGTTACCATACCAACAAAGAAAAATAACTTGCAGTGATCTTGTATTCATTTGTTAAATTCAGGACTCTCCCAGAGACACATGCAGTTGCTGAGAGAAAAGACTAATATGGCTGGGCACCAAGAGTTGCTCTCCAAATGGGAAGACTTGTATTTATGTTTTTATAGTCTACTGTCCTAGTACATCATCTAATGTAGCTATATGAATCTCCCTACTTTCCTACAGTTATGAGATGCTCTGTTACCAGAACTAGTATCTTTAAATAGAGCCTTTTTCATAAACTTACTTCATAAACCAGAGAGATTTTAGATTCTGTTGGAACTGGTCATCCATGATGCAATTGGCTGTTACAAAAACTAGAGACCTGCTATTTATGAAGTTGGTGTTTTTCATGAGTTAAAGGTATTAAACAGGAAACAAGTGTTACACTATATTCTATTCTTTCACCAGATTGATATTTGTCATCACACATTGAAAAAGATGTGCATAAACTGCAGAGGACATTGAGAAGAGGAACGAAGATGATTAAGGGATGGAAACAGTCTTATGTGTAAAGATAAAAGGAATAGAGCTTATTTAATTTAGAGATAATAAGTCCAAGGAAAGTCTTGATCACTATTTCCAAATTTATAAAAGGTTTTATGAGGAGCACACCTAATGGTTATTCTTTTGGTCAGAATGAGAATACAGATTTAATTCTTTATTTTATTATAATTGTTTTTTACTTGCTGATTAACTGCTTAGTTAAATATTAATTGAATCTACTGTCTGATTGCCTAAATCATTCCCTGAAATTAATTTGAACCCTTACAGTCGTACATTAATTTTTCCAGGGCCCAGGGGCTCCATTTAGTACTCTTGAGCAATAGTGATGTGCACTAAATAGTACAGGACGATCTGAAGCTGGCTTTCCTATAATTGAATTATAGGTCAACAAGTGTCTTTAAGAGATGTTCCTGTTTGTTAATGCTGCCATTTTGCAAAACACCAGAAATGGATTGGCTTTTATAAAGGGGGTTTATTTGGTTACACAGTTACAGTCTTAAGACCTTAAAGTGTCCAAGGTAAGCATCAACAATTGGGTAACCTCTATAAGCTGGAAGGCACGTGGCTGGCGTCTACTTGCTCCCAGGTTGCATTTCAAAATGGCGTTCTCCAAAATGTCAGTCAGCTTTCAATGGCTATCTTCAAAATGTGTTCCTCAGCTGCAGCAAGTAGTGAGTTCCTTCTGTCTGAGCTTTTATAGGGCTCCAGTGAACTAATCAAGGCCCATACTGAATGGGTAGGGCCTTGCCTCCATGGAAATTATCTAATCAGAGTTATCACCTACAGTTGGGTGGGTCACATCTCCATGGAAACAACTGAATCCAAAGGTACCAACCTAATCAACACTAATACTTCTGCCCCCGCAAGATCGCATCAAAAACCATGGCTTTTTCTGAGGCACACAATATATAAAAACCAGTACAAGAGAATATCTGGCCTAGGCTATTGAGGGAAATAATAGAATCATGCAAAATGGAGGTTTTATTCACTTCTTCAAGTTCACCAAGGATGGATGCTTCATACCCTTTCTCATTAACGAAAAACACATGCACTTATGCTACCACACACATAAATTCCTTATGTACATTTACTGAATATGCACCAGGTAGAAGGCAATGTGTTTGGTGCTGATGGTGAAAGGATGAGGGTTGAAGGGGGTTGGGTTAAATAAGAATCCATTAATTCCTGTTTGAAATGGACACATTAATAAATATTTAATGCTTTGGAAATTTATGAAGCTCATAAGTCTACTTTTTAATTCTTTTCACATGATCCAAAATTATGTAAGTGCTTTAAGGAACTTCATAATTAATTAAAAATGAAAGATATAGTCTATACCCACATATCTCCTCAAACAGATCAAAAGGGCAGATTGAAGTTTAAATGCCAAAAATAAATTATCATGATGAGCTTTAAGGAAACTGGCAAATACTCATTCTGAAGAGAGTTGAACCACCATATTTCACTTTATAAATCATTAATAGTTCTGTTTTTTCCAATAAGATAAATGTGATATTAATTTACACTGCAAGAGGGAAATGAGTCCTGGTGAATTTGGTATCTTCAGTCATAAATCAATTTTTTTAAATTAAAATACCATTTAGAATCATTTGCACCCTGACTTGAAAATCACTGTTCTGTATCATCATTATTTCTTCTATTTATGAATGAATGTAGGTGGTATCTATAATTCCAACTTTCTGCTTTCAGAGTTACACCCCCAGGCTGATGTGCCATCTCAGTATGTCAGAGAACTAGTTCCCAGCTTGCTGCATTCAATTTCGTTCTGACAGCCAAGAGATTTGATTTTTATAATGAGGTGTAAATCAAAAGGGTTGTCTATAAAAGACTTCAGTAGAAATAAGAGCTGGAGGATAGGAGTTTGTATCAGTGGTGTTGTAGGTCAAAAAAGAACATAAGAATTAAGGACAGCATTAGAAGTCAAGTGGACATAAGTCTACATGTGTATCCTGTATCTATATTAAATATACAGTGAAGATGAAAATTAGCAGTGGCATATTTCATGTTTGGCCTAAATTTTCCTAAGGGGGTAAAGAAGTGGGCTATCTATCCAGAAGACATGCCATAATGCATGTGATAATCTCTGACAGCCTTCTCTGGCTTCCCACAGGTCAAGGAAAAGGTGATAGGGGAGTATTCTCCTTTCCACTCACCCACACTTGAGCTTAATCATAGAGTAACATCATTGCAAAGACCCTAGACAGGTAGAACTAAAAAGGAGAATTAGAACTGTGGCTTAATCAGAGTAATCCTCTCCATTAAGGTGGAAAAGTTGTTTATATTCTGATTGAGAGAAAGTAGGAAGTTTTATTTCAGGATTTAAATGTAGTTATTGGCACATTTGGTATCTAGTCAGCAGCCTATTTTATTATTATTCTTTCATTCTTTTTGAATTTTCTATTTAATAACTCAGAAAGTGGGTAGAAGGGAAATGGACAAATGAGAGGTACACCCAGTCATTGTTCACATTCTATCTCCTTCCTCAGCCCCATATTTTTCCCGGGTGAACTGTTATCAGGTAATTCAGGTTTCTCACCTACAGGAGGTTGGTGTAAACCTGAACACTCTCATCTTACTAACTTACTAACCATGCTTACCAAGTTACTAACCATGCTTACTAACCAAGCAAATTGGTAGTTTTTATTTATGAAAATGAAGGAGACATGAACATGGATAGGTAATGGTTATGGGTGTATAATCTCTCTTAGTTTCCTGGCTGCTATGACAAATATCACACAATCAGTTGGCTTCAATGTGAGCTTTTATTGGCTCACTGTCTTGGAGGCTGGTAGCTTTGTTTCCCTCCTGGGGTCTGCAGCTGCCAGCTGGTGGGTTGACAGTCCCTGAGTTACTTGGCTTTTCTGCCATATGACAATGTCCTCTCCTTTCTCTTCTGGGTTCCCACTGACTTCTGACTTCTGGCTCCTCCCTAAAGCTTTCTCCTCCATGTCCAATTTCCAGTGCTTATAAGGACTTCAGCCATATTGGACTAAGGGCCACCCTCATTCACTTTGGGCTCACCTTAACTAATAACTTCTGCAAATGTCCTATTGGCAACTGGGTTTATGCATATAGGACCTGAACATGCTTCTGTGGGGGTCATGCTTCAATCCCCACCATAATCCAAAAGCCAGATAAAATATTGCTCTAAAATATTCAGGTATTGTGAATATTTTCAGGTATTGTGTTCAAAGTAGGAAATACCCACATGGTAATGAACAACTCAAATATCGAGATATTTTACTTACATAAGACCAAATATCCTGATAGTTAAGAAATATTCAGCTAACTCTTTGGCTGCTTTTATATTTAATGCAGATATTTGGCAATATTTATTGATGTGGCTTGCTCATGTAACAATTACTCAGAGCTGTATAATCCTGAGATATATTTGACTAGCAAGAAGGATGTAGGTATTAGGCAAATAGATTTATTTTACCTTTCCATTATATGCTTCACATATTTTAAATTATTCTTTAGCCATGGTCAAGTATTAAGAATGTTGTTCTATCAGTCAAGATTAGGGCTGGTTGCAGTGGAAGTGGGAGTGAATCATGGACAAAAAAGAACCTTCTGGCTTATATTGGGCTTATATCACCACTTGGAAGAATTTCAAGCCCATTGGCTCAAATGCTGTATCTACAGATTTATTTGACTGTTAAAAAACAGTCTGAGAAACTGTAGTGTTGCTGACAAGGATTGCACTGATGATTCACAAGAAAAACCTTTTTGCTTCCTTATATTTGCTTGTTGGCACATCATTCCTCCTATTGGATTATTGAGCAGAAGGAATTGTAAAACCACAGGGGAACGGCTTAAATGGGATAATGCAGACATTAGAGAATGATTAACAGTAATTTCACAGAGGTGGAAGGTAAGCTGCTCATTTTTATGGAATGGAACAAATGTGTTTGGAATGATTAACAAAATTAAACATGAAAAAATAGAAAAATATAGCCACTCAATTCCAATCAGGCAACAAACCATATGAGATATAAATGCAAACTCTCTACACAATTCACATAATTAACATTATTTGATAAACTTCAGCTAGACTGTGGCAGACTACTGGCATGGAACATAAAACCACAGAGCTTAAATGCCAGCCATCCCACTCAGTCAAAAGGCATTTTATGTGATGTGTACTTTTCTTGAAGTTTTTATTCTGCATAAGCCAGCATAACTCAATGCTTGTCAAAAGCAAGTAAATCAGGTCTAACCTCTCCTCCCTAATTAATAGTCCAGACAAGTCATTTGAATCACAAAAGCTTCCAATTATCATGTAAAAAATAGAAAATTTATTCATATATTTATATTAAACTCTACTCTAGGAAAAGCACTGTCTTAGGTATTGTGGTGGTTTGGAGTTATGTACCCACAGAAAAATATGTTCTTAAATTTAATCCATTCCTATGGGTGTGAACCCACTGTAAGTAGGACCTCTTAATGAAGTTACTTCAGTTAAGGTGTAGCCCAACTGAATCAGGGTGCATCTTAATCCTAGTAATGGAGTCCTTTATAAGCAAAAGGAAATTCAGGCAGATAGAAAGCCACAGGAAGCAAGAAGCTGAAGGTTATCAGAACCCATCAGAGAAGGGAGAGGCCAGGAGAGACTGCCATGTGCATTGCTATGTGAGAGAGGAGCCACATCTCCTTGATGATGCCTTGATTTGGACTTCTCCTAGCTTCAAAACCATGAGCCAATAAATTTCCACTGTTTAAGGCAACCCACTGCATGGTATTTTCTTTAGCAGCAAGGAAACTAAAACAGGTATTATGAGGGATGCAAGGTGTGTCCTACAGAAGCTGGGCCAGGACATGTTTATTCAAGGTGAATTTGTCACTATCCAGAGATACTTTTTCTCCATTGCTTAGGCCAGGCTGAGAACTAGCTTTAATTTCTGGAGACCTGCTACTGCAACTTTCTGGGACAACTTCATATATCACCCAGCTACTTCTTCCTCATTGCTTCCTTGCCCCTGTTCAGAGGTAGGTGGACACCAAGCACTTCTTTGAAAGCACAATCCCTTATACATCTCCAGCAGAGCACTCACACCTTTAACTTTGCTCCACCTTATCTCACCCTGATCCATGAATCTGAAGAACTCATTGAGGGCTTTCTGAGGCATTGATGACATAAAGGAGTTTCATGCCTAGGAAGATCCAGTATTTTTCTTTAAAGCCTTGCTTATAAAAATGTGATCTGTTGACCATTAATGAGGATATTGCCTGAGAGCCTCCTAGAAATACAGGAACTCATTTCCACATCAGACTTTATGAATCAGAATCAGCATTCATATGCACATTAAAGTTTGGCAAGCACTGTACTGGACAACAGAAAGATAAATGAGTTAAAAAAAATAAGCACTTTCCCTTATATTCTTAATTTGAGTTCATATTATTTAAAGCACATTTGGTCAGAGTGTATGGTTTAATGAAATCTGGGTTCAATACCATGTAGGAATTTGGGGCAGGGATAATATCTCTAGCTATGTTTCCCAAATGCCCAGGACAGTACTTACATGTAGTAAGCACTAACAAGGTATATGTTGAATGAATTTATTTGTCCTGCCCAGTGTCGAGTATAGGGTTTTCTCTTTGCACAGTAGATACTTGTAGAATACAGACTTACAGATAGCAAATGGATATTTCAACCCCCATTTCCTAATCCCTAAAAATCTATTATCATCATCCTGATGAATTCATATATAAATGCATCCCATTCATTCAAGCTGTAGCATTTATTGAACTCCTACAACTATTCCTTCTGCCAAGAAGTTGGAATAAAAGGATAAAAAGAAATTTTCCTTGCCCTCACGATGCTTATAGTCTAGTTCATTGGCAGTTATGAAAATATGTGCTGTAATAGAAGGGTATATAAAGTACAACAAGAACTAAGAAGATAATTTTCCTGATGCACTGTGAGAATGGCTTCATAGAAGTAATATTTGGATTGAGACTTGAAGGATGAGTAATGCTAGTCAGAATAAGTTTGAGGGCATTCTAGGCAAAGGAACTGAGGTGTAAGTGAGCTTATAAAAGTAGCTTATTATTTCTGGGGTTTATGCAGAAGAGATAATCAGGGGAATATGGGACTGGGAAGGAAGGCAGTTATTATTTGACTAAGCAAACACTTGTACAGCTTACTAAAGAGACTATATATCATTGGGCAAATGATGGGGAAGCCACTGAAGAATTTTGGACAGGACATGGCATGATTGGATGCACATTTTAGAAGGTGTGGGAAGTGAAGAAGAGATTGAAATCAGAGTCAGAGAGACTTGTTAGGAGAGCACTGCAATAGACTAAATAAGAAATGATAAGAACTTGGACTATGACAGCTTCAGGGGGAATGGAAAGGAGGGAAAGAGATAGAAACTATTTTCAGGAGGTTTACAAGTATATGAGTGAGGAGGACCATGGGGTTGTCCACATATTCATTTGGCTTAGGCAAAATGAGAGAGAATGACTCTTGGCAGAATTAATTATCCTTGTCCTAATGACTAACTGGTTGTCATGTTCATAAAATAAAAAGAGCCCATGGTCTTCTGAGGGTCGAAATTATGTCTGGTGTAAGATTCTAGAAGATAATTCCTTTGGAAATTTCAGAATCAAGGTAGCATGGAGAGACTCAGGTTACTTTTTGTGAGAGCTTGGGCAGAGAAATTATCCTAAAATGCACAGTGAAGGCTAGTCTATAATCTATAAGAGAGTTTGGTGAGAGTTATGATTGATTTATATCCTTTTTAAGGAAAGTAAGGGGCAAGGGTTGCCTATATTATATGATTTAAGGATCAACTTCAAAAGCCTTCCCTGCCCGTTGTCCTTACTGGTGTCTAAAATTCTCATAGTTACAGAAGAGTCATGCATTTGGAGTAAGAAGTTGCTTATTTCAGGGGAAGACACTGAAGATATCCCTGGGCTCTTGAGAAGCAATAGAGTCTGGAAAGGTGAGATTGGAGTTCATCCATAATTATGGAAACCTACATGAGGATTAGAAGCTCTTTGCTGAACTTCCAATTTGAATGTGGTTTTATAAAAGGACAGATTATGGCTTAATGAGATCTATATTAGTGTCCCTACCAAAGTCTAATTTCTATTAAAATGCAGATTCTTATTCAGTAGCCTTGGATGGGCCCAGATTCTGAATTTCTAACAAGTCCCCAGGTGAGGCCATGTTGCAAACACTGGTCCAAAACAAAATGGCCAGAGATGAGGAAGGGGACTGGAAATTGACAAATGACTCAGCTCCCAGGGACAAGACATAGGGCAGGTAATTTGGGGGTAGAAAAATTTGTTTGTCTTCATACTTCCTTTACACTTGCCATTCATAAAAGTGGCAAACGGAAGCTGATTCATTTGAGTGATGCTTTATTTCTGTGAACATCGCCAACGGGTAATGCAAGGCATACTTGTCAGCTACTCATAAGATCTTCCCTTCTCTGAGGGCAGGGTCAAAAGGCATGGAATACCTTACTATGGATGACTGATTGGTAAACAAAATGCCCTTGTGATGATTTTAAAGGGATTGTCAGCCAGTCCACAATTCCACAAACTGCAAGAAAATAAAAGCCAGGAGAAACTATTTACAAAAGGTGAGATAGAGAATTGCGGTGACTCAATAAAATTCGAATCTTGAAACCCTTTATTTTACTGAAATAACTTGCATGATTTCAGCTCAATCTGCCTTTATGTTTTTGGTTTTGTTTTGTTTTTTGTTTTTCAAGGCAAGTTCCCTTTTAATTATAGAAAGCAAAACAATAAAAACTTTACTCCTCACATAAAATGAAAATATAAATTGAGCTCTTTCATTTTAAAATAGGATCTCCCCTCTTTCTTACATGGCTTTTTTAAAAAATTTAATTTTATTGAGATTGTTCACATACCATACAGTTATCCAAAGATCCAAATTGCACAATTGCCCACAGTACCATCACACAGCTGTGCATCCATCACCACAATTAATTTTTTTTCCAATTTTTAGAACAATTTCATTACTCCAGAAAAGAAATAAAGACAAAAAAGAAAACTCAATTCCTCCCCTACTCCTAACTACCCTCCCCTCCATTATTGACTCATAGTATTGGTATAGTACATTTGTTACTGTTGATGAAAGATGCTAAAATACTACTAACTGTAGTATGTAGTTTGAAATAGGTATATTTTTTCCTTATATAAACCTCTATTGATCCACAGAGGGGAGGCGGGGCAAGATGGCAGACTGGTGAGCTGTATGTTTTAGTTACTCCTCCAGGAAAGTAGGTAGAAAGCCAGGAACTGCATGGACTGGACACCACAGAGCAATCTGACTTTGGGCATACTTCATACAACACTCATGAAAACGTAGAACTGCTGAGATCAGTGAAATCTGTAAGTTTTTGCGGCCAGGGGACCCGCGCCCCTCCCTGCCAGGCTCAGTCCCGTGGGAGGAGGGGCTGTCAGCTCCGGGAAGGAGAAGGGAGAGCTGCAGTGGCAGCCCTTACCGGAAACTCATTCTGCTGATCCAAACTCCAATCATAGATAGACGGAGACCAGACACCAGAGAATCTGAGAGCAGCCAGCCCAGCAGAGAGGAGACAGGCATAGAAAAAAAACAACACGAAAAACTCCAAAATAAAAGCGGAGGATTTTTGGAGTTCTGGTGAACATAGAAGGGGGAAGGGCAGAGCTCAGGCCCAAGATCGGGCCCTGAGGCGCATATGCAAATCCCGAAGAAAAGCTGATCTCTCTGCCCTGTGGACCTTTCCTTAATGGCCCTGGTTGTTTTGTCTCTTCGCATTTCAATAACCCATTAGATCTCTGAGGAGGGCCCTTTTTTTTTTTTTTTTTTTAATCCTTTTTTCTTTTTCTAAAACAATTACTCTAAGAAGCCCAATACAGAAAGCTTCAAAGACTTGCAATTTGGGCAGGTCAAGTCAAGAGCAGAACTAGGAGAGCTCTGAGACAAAACGCAATAATCCAGTGGCTGAGAAAATTCACTAAACACCACAACTTCCCAAGAAAAGGGGGGTGTCCGCTCACAGCCATCATCCTGGTGGACAGGAAACACTCCTGCCCATCGCCAGCCCCATAGCCCAGAACTGCCCCAGACAACCCAGTGTGATGGAAGTGCTTCAAATAACAGGCACACACCACAAAACTGGGCGTGGACATTAGCCTTCCCTGCAACCTCAGCTGATTGTCCCAGAGTTGGGAAGGTAGAGCAGTGTGAATTAACAAAGCCCCATTCAGCCATCATTTCAGCAGACTGGGAGCCTCCCTACACAGCCCAGCAGCCCAGAACCGCCCTGGGGGGACGGCACTCACCTGTGACATAGCACAGTCATCCCTCAACAGAGGACCCGGGGTGCACGGCCTGGAAGAGGGGCCCACTTGCAAGTCTCAGGAGCCGTACGCCAATACCAAGGACTTGTGGGTCAGTGGCAGAGACAAACTGTGGCAGGACTGAACTGAAGGATTAGACTATTGCAGCAGCTTTAAAACTCTAGGATCACCAGGGAGATTTGATTGTTAGAGCCACCCCCCCCCTCCCTGACTGCCCAGAAACACGCCCCATATACAGGGCAGGCAACACCAACTACACACGCAAGCTTGGTACACCAATTGGACCCCACAAGACTCACTCCCCCACTCACCAAAAAGGCTAAGCAGGGGAGAACTGGCTTGTGGAGAACAGGTGGCTCGTGGACGCCACCTGCTGGTTAGTTAGAGAAAGTGTACTCCACGAAGCTGTAGATCTGATAAATTAGAGATAAGGACTTCAATTGGTCTACAAATCCTAAAAGAACCCTATCAAGTTCAGCAAATGCCACGAGGCCAAAAACAACAGAAAATTATAAAGCATATGAAAAAACCAGACGATATGGATAACCCAAGCCCAAGCACCCAAATCAAAAGACCAGAAGAGACACAGCACCTAGAGCAGCTACTCAAAGAACTAAAGATGAACAATGAGACCATAGTACGGGAGACAAAGGAAATCAAGAAGACACTAGAAGAACATAAAGAAGACATTGCAAGACTAAATAAAAAAATGGATGACCTTATGGAAATTAAAGAAACTGTTGACCAAATTAAAAAGATTCTGGACACTCATAGTACAAGACTAGAGGAAGTTGAACAACGAATCAGTGACCTGGAAGATGACAGAATGGAAAATGAAAGCATAAAAGAAAGAATGGGGAAAAAAATTGAAAAAATTGAAATGGACCTCAGGAATATGATAGATAATATGAAACGTCCAAATATAAGACTCATTGGTGTCCCAGAAGGGGAAGAAAAGGGTAAAGGTCTAGGAAGAGTATTCAAAGAAATTGTTGGGGAAAACTTCCCAAATCTTCTAAACAACATAAATACACAAATCATAAATGCTCAGCGAACCCCAAATAGAATAAATCCAAATAAACCCACTCCGAGACATATACTGATCACACTGTCAAACACAGAAGAGAAGGAGCAAGTTCTGAAAGCAGCAAGAGAAAAGCAATTCACCACATACAAAGGAAACAACATAAGACTAAGTAGTGACTACTCAGCAGCCACCATGGAGGCGAGAAGGCAGTGGCACGATATATTTAAAATTCTGAGTGAGAAAAATTTCCAGCCAAGAATACTTTATCCAGCAAAGCTCTCCTTCAAATTTGAGGGAGAGCTTAAATTTTTCACAGACAAACAAATGCTGAGAGAATTTGCTAACAAGAGACCTGCCCTACTGGAGATACTAAAGGGAGCCCTACAGACAGAGAAACAAAGAAAGGACAGAGAGACTTGGAGAAAGGTTCAGTACTAAAGAGATTCGGTATGGGTACAATAAAGGATATTAATAGACAGAGGGGAAAAATATGACAAACATAAACCAAAGGATAAGATGGCTGATTCAAGAAATGCCTTCACGGTTATAACGTTGAATGTAAATGGATTAAACTCCCCAATTAAAAGATATAGATTCGCAGAATGGATGAAAAAAAATGAACCATCAATATGTTGCATACAAGAGACTCATCTTAGACACAGGGACACAAAGAAACTGAAAGTGAAAGGATGGAAAAAAATATTTCATGCAAGCTACAGCCAAAAGAAAGCAGGTGTAGCAATATTAATCTCAGATAAAATAGACTTCAAATGCAGGGATGTTTTGAGAGACAAAGAAGGCCACTACATACTAATAAAAGGGGCAATTCAGCAAGAAGAAATAACAATCGTAAATGTCTATGCACCCAATCAAGGTGCCACAAAATACATGAGAGAAACACTGGCAAAACTAAAGGAAGCAATTGATGTTTCCACAATAATTGTGGGAGACTTCAACACATCACTCTCTCCTATAGATAGATCAACCAGACAGAAGACCAATAAGGAAATTGAAAACCTAAACAATCTGATAAATGAATTAGATTTAACAGACATATACAGGACATTACATCCCAAATCACCAGGATACACATACTTTTCTAGTGCTCACGGAACTTCCTCCAGAATAGATCATATGCTGGGACATAAAACAAGCCTCAATAAATTTAAAAAGATTGAAATTATTCAAAGCACATTCTCTGACCACAATGGAATACAATTAGAAGTCAATAAGCATCAGAGACTTAGAAAATTCACAAATACCTGGAGGCTAAACAACACACTCCTAAACAATCAGTGGGTTAAAGAAGAAATAGCAAGAGAAATTGCTAAATATATACAGATGAATGAAAATGAGAACACAACATACCAAAACCTATGGGATGCAGCAAAAGCAGTGCTAAGGGGGAAATTTATAGCACTAAACACATATATTAAAAAGGAAGAAAGAGCCAAAATCAAAGAACTAATGGATCAACTGAAGAAGCTAGAAAATGAACAGCAAACCAATCCTAAACCAAGTAGAAGAAAAGACATAACAAGGATTAAAGCAGAAATCAATGACATAGAGAACAAAAAAACAATAGAGAGGATAAATATCACCAAAAGTTGGTTCTTTGAGAATATCAACAAGATTGACAAGCCCCTAGCTAGACTGACAAAATCAAAAAGAGAGAAGACCCATATAAACAAAATAATGAATGAAAAAGGTGACATAACTGCAGATCCTGAAGAAATTAAAAAAATTATAAGAGGATACTATGAACAGCTGTATGGCAACAAACTGGATAATGTAGAGGAAATGGACAATTTCCTGGAAACATATGAACAACCTAGACTGACCAGAGAAGAAATAGAAGACCTCAACCAACCCATCACAAGCAAAGAGATCCACTCAGTCATCAAAAATCTTCCCACAAATAAATGCCCAGGGCCAGATGGCTTCACAGGGGAATTCTACCAAACTTTCCAGAAAGAACTGACACCAATCTTACTCAAACTCTTTCAAAACATTGAAGAAAATGGAACACTACTTAACTCATTTTATGAAGCTAACATCAATCTAATACCAAAACCAGGCAAAGATGCTACAAAAAAGGAAAACTACCAGCCAATCTCCCTAATGAATATAGATGCCAAAATCCTCAACAAAATACTTGCAAATCGAATCTAAAGACACATTAAAAAAATCATACACCATGACCAAGTGGGGTTTATTCCAGGCATGTAAGGATGGTTCAACATAAGAAAATCAATCAATGTATTACAACACATTAACAAGTCAAAAGGGAAAAATCAATTGATCATCTCAATAGATGCTGAAAAAGCATTTGACAACATCCAACATCCGTTTTTGATAAAAACACTTCAAAAGGTAGGAATTGAAGGAAACTTCCTCAACATGATAAAGAGCATATATGAAAAACCCACAGCCAGCATAGTACTCAATGGTGAGAGACTGAAAGCCTTCCCTCTAAGATCAGGAACAAGACAAGGATGCCCGCTGTCACCACTGTTATTCAACATTGTGCTGGAAGTGCTAGCCAGGGCAATCTGGCAAGACAAAGAAATAAAAGGCATCCAAATTGGAAAAGAAGAAGTAAAACTCTCATTGTTTGCAGATGATATGATCTTATATCTAGAAAACCCTGAGAAATCGACGATACAGCTACTAGAGCTAATAAACAAATTTAGCAAAGTAGCGGGATACAAGGTTAATGCACATAAGTCAGTAATGTTTCTATATGCTAGAAATGAACAAACTGAAGAGACACTCAAGAAAAAGATACCATTTTCAATAGCAACTAAAAAAATCAAGTACCTAGGAATAAACTTAACCAAAGATGTAAAAGACCTATACAAAGAAAACTACATAACTCTACTAAAAGAAATAGAAGGGGACCTTAAAAGATGGAAAAATATTCCATGTTCATGGATAGGAAGACTAAATGTCATTAAGATGTCAATTCTACCCAAACTCACCTACAGATTCAATGCAATCCCAATCAAAATTCCAACAACCTACTTTGCAGACTTGGAAAAGCTAGTTATCAAATTTATTTGGAAAGGGAAGATGCCTCGAATTGCTAAAGGACACTCTAAAAAAGAAAAACGAAGTGGGAGGACTTACACTCCCTGACTTTGAAGCTTATTATAAAGCCACAGTTGCCAAAACAGCATGGTACTGGCACAAAGATAGACATATAGATCAATGGAATTGAATTGAGAATTCGGGGATAGACCCTCAGATCTATGGCCGACTGATCTTTGATAAGGCCCCCAAAGTCACTGAACTGAGTCATAATGGTCTTTTCAACAAATGGGGCTGGGAGAGTTGGATATCCATATCCAAAAGAATGAAAGAGGACCCCTACCTCACCCCCTACACAAAAATTAACTCAAAATGGAACAAAGATCTCAATATAAAAGAAAGTACCATAAAACTCCTAGAAGATAATGTAGGAAAACATCTTCAAGACCTTGTATTAGGAGGCCACTTCCTAGACTTTACACCCAAAGCACAAGCAACAAAAGACAAAATAGATAAATGGGAACTCCTCAAGCTTAGAAGTTTCTGCACCTCAAAGGAATTTCTCAAAAAGGTAAAGAGGCAGCCAACTCAATGGGAAAAAATTTTTGGAAACCATGTATCTGACAAAAGACTGATATCTTGCATATACAAAGAAATCCTACAACTCTATGACAATAGTACAGACAGCCCAATTATAAAATGGGCAAAAGATATGAAAAGACAGTTCTCTGAAGAGGAAATACAAATGGCCAAGAAACACATGAAAAAATGTTCAGCTTCACTAGCTATTAGAGAGATGCAAATTAAGACCACAATGAGATACCATCTAACACCGGTTAGAATGGCTGCCATTAAACAAACAGGAAACTACAAATGCTGGAGTGGATGTGGAGAAATTGGAACTTTTATTCATTGTTCGTGGGACTGTATAATGGTTCAGCCACTCTGGAAGTCAGTCTGGCAGTTCCTTAGAAAACTAGATATAGAGCTACCATTCGATCCAGCGATTGCACTTCTCGGTATATACCCGGAAGATCAGAAAGCAGTGACACGAACAGATATCTGCACGCCAATGTTCATAGCAGCATTATTCACAATTGACAAGAGATGGAAACAACCCAAATGTCCTTCAACAGATGAGTGGATAAATAAAATGTGGTATATACAAGATGGAATACTACGCGGCAGTAAGAAGGAACGATCTCGTGAAACATATGACAACATGGATGAACCTTGAGGACATAATGCTGAGCGAAATAAGCCAGGCACAAAAAGAGAAATATTATATGCTACCACTAATGTGAACTTTGAAAAATGTAAAACAAATGGTTTATAATGTAGAATGTAGGGGAACTAGCAATAGAGAGCAATTTAGGAAGGGGGAACAATATTCCAAGAAGAACAGATAAGCTATTTAACGTTCTGGGGATGCCCAGGAATGACTATGGTCTGTTAATTTCTGATGGATATAGTAGGAGCAAGTTCACAGAAATGTTGCTATATTAGTTAACTTTCTTGGGGTAAAGTAGGAACATGTTGGAAGTTAAGCAGTTATCTTAGGTTAGTTGTCTTTTTCTTACTCCCTTGTTATGGTCTCTTTGAAATGTTCTTTTATTGTATGTTTGTTTTCTTTTTAACTTTTTTCATATACAGTTCATTTAAAAAACAAGGGAAAGTTAAACAAAAAAAAGAAAAAAGAAAAACAAGGAAAAAAAAAGATGTAGTGCCCCCTTGAGGAGCCTGTGGAGAATGCAGGGGTATTCGCTTACCCCACCTCCATGGTTGTTAACATGGCCACAGACATAGGGGACTGGTGGTTTGATGGGCTGAGCCCTCTACCACAGGTTTTACCCTTGGGAAGACGGTTGCTGCAAAGGAGAGGCTAGGCCTCCCTATGGTTGTGCCTACGAGCCTCCTCCCGAATGCCTCTTTGTTGCTCAGATGTGGCCCTGTCTCTCTAGCTAAACCAACTTGAAAGGTGAAATCACTGCCCTCCCCACTACGTGAGATCAGACACCCAGTAGAGTGAATCTCCGTGGCAACGTGGAATATGACTCCCGGGAAGGAATGTAGACCTGGCATCGTGGGACGGAGAACATCTTCTTGACCAAAAGGGGGATGTGAAAGGAAATGAAATAAGCTTCAGTGGCAGAGAGATTCCAAAACGAGCCGAGAGGTCACTCTGGTGGGCACTCTTATGCATACTTTAGACAACCCTTTTTAGGTTCTAAAGAATTGGGGTAGCTGGTGGTGGATACCTGAAACTATCAAACTACAACCCAGAATCCATGAATCTCGAAGACAGTTGTATAAAAATGTAGCTTATGAGGGGTGACAATGGGATTGGGAAAGCCATAAGGACCACACTCCACTTTGTCTAGTTTATGGATGTATGAGTTGAAAAATACGGGAAGGAAACAAACAGACAAAGGTACCCAGTGTTCTTTTTTACTTCAATTGCTCTTTTTCACTCTAATTATTATTCTTGTTATTTTTGTGTGTGTGCTAATGAAGGTGTCAGGGATTGATTTGGGTGATGAATGTACCACTATGTAATGGTACTGTAAACAAATTGAAAGTACGATTTGTTTTGTATGACTGCGTGGTATGTGAATATATCTCAATAAAATGAAGATTAAAAAAAAAAAAACCTCTATTATTAGCTTCCAGTTATAGTGTCATATATTTGTTTTATTTCATGAAAGAGATTTCTACTATTTGTACAGTTAATCATGGACATTGTCCACCACAAGATTCACTGTTCTATACATTCCCATCCTTTAACCTCAACTTTCCTTCTGGTGACATGCATGACTCTGAGCTTCCCGTTTCCACCACATTCACACACCATTCAGCACTGTTAGTTATTCTCGCAATAACATGCTGCCATCACCTCTGTCCACTTCCAAACACTTAGGTACAACCTAATTGATCATTCTTCTCACAATAAGCAACTGCTCCCCATTCTTTAGCTTTGTTCTCTATCCTGGTAACTTATATTTCATGTTTATGTGTTTACATATTATAATTAGTTCACATCAGTGAGACCATGCAATATTTGTCCTTATGTGTCTGATTTATTTCACTCAATGTAGTGCCCTCAAGGTTTCTTCATCAACCCGTTTTTTTTTTTTTTGAGATGGTTGTGTTCACCCACAATACTTTCTGTCCTAAGTAAACAATCAATGGCTCCCTGTATAGTTACTTATTTATGTATTCACCACCATCATCACTATCTATATAAGGACATCTCCATTTCTTCCACAAAGAAGCAGGAAGAGTCAAAGATGTTAGAGAGACAAAAGGAAAAGGAAAGGAAAGAAAAAAAAAAAAACATGACAGCTAAAAACCAACTAAAGGAAAGATAGAATTAAAGTAAAGTAGAATAAAAGAGTCAGACAACTACACCAATGTCAGCAGTCCCATACCCCTCCTTTATGTCCCCTTCTTATAGGCATTTAGCTTTAGTGTATTGCCTTTGTTACATTAAAGGAAACATAATACAAAGTTTCTGTTAACTATAGTCTGTAGTTTGCATTGATTGTATTTTTCCCCCAATCCCTCCCTATTTTTAACACCTTGCAAGGTTGACATTCATTTGTTCTCCCTCATGTAAAAACATACTTGTACATTTTATCACAATTGTTGACCACTCTAGGTTTCACTGAGTTATTTATCTTTCCTCTTTCTTTCTGGTGTCCCACATGCTCCTAACCTTCCTCTTTCGACCATACTCACAGTCATTCTTGTTCATTGTACTTACATTGCTTTGCTACCATCACCAAAATTGTGTTCCAAACCTCTGACTCCTGTCTTTTCCTATCTGTCTGTAGTGCTCCCTTTAGTATTTTCCTGTTGCAAGGTATATCACTCACAAACTCTTTCATTGTCTGTTTGTCAGAGAATATTTTAAACTCTCCTTTATATTTGAAGGACGGTTTTGCCAGATATAGGATTCATGGTTCACAGTTTTTCTCTGTCAGTATCTTGAATATATCACACCACTTCCTTCTTGCCTCCATGGTTTCTACTGAGAAATCTGCACATAGTCTTACCAAGCTTCCTTTGTGATGGATCGCTTTTCTGTTGCTGCTTTCTGGATTCTCTCTTTGTCTTTGACATTTGATAATCTGATTAAGTGTTTTGGCATAGGTCTGTTCAGATCTATTCTGTTTGGGGTATGTTGCGTTCGCTTCTTGGATCTGTAATTTTATGTCTTTCGTAAGAGAGGGGAAATTTTCATTGATTATTTCCTCTACTATTGCTTCTGTCCCTTTTCTCTTCTATTCTTCTTCTGGGACACCCATGACACATACATTCATGCATTTCATGTTGTCATTTAATTCCCTGAGATGTTGCTCATATTTTTCCATTCTTTTCCCTATCTGTTCTTTTGTGTGTAGGATTTCAGGTGTCTTGTTCTGCAGTTCCTGAGTGATTCCTTCTGCCTCTTGAGATCTGCTGTTGTATGTCTCCATTGTGTTTTTCATCTCTTGTGTTGTGCCTTTCATTGTCATAGAGTCTACCCATTGTTTTTTCAAACTTTAGATTTCTACCTTATGTTCACCCAGTGTTTTCCTTATAGCCTTCATCTCTTGTTATATCTTCCCTGAACTCATTGATTTGGTTTTTTATTTGATTTAACATATTTCTTTGAAAATCTTTAATAGATTGTTTCATTAAAGTGAAACAATATCTCAACTGTATCTTGATTGAGGCATAAGTTTGTTCCTTTGACTGGACCATATCTTCATTTTTCCTAGTATAGATTCTAGTGTTCTGTTGTCTAGGCATCTGGTTTTCTTGGTTACTCCAGTCAGATTTTCCCAGACCAGAATGTGTCCAGGTTTCAGAATGGGGTATCTTAGAGAAATGACAGACTTTCCTGTGAGGTTCCAGTCACTGTGCTTTTCCTAACCTTCCCAGCAGGTGGCACCTGTCAGGAGTAAGGAGTAAGGAGGTGTGGCCTCTTTAGTTTCTGTTTTGGCTGTTCCCCCTGTCCCCCTCAGCTCTGGGGTCTGGTTCTGAAGGGAAAACTAGGCCCCACCTCCTTACTTTTAGAGAATATAAACCTCCTCAGGAGTTTTCATCCACATTGGAATTGTTGTCTCTCTGACTCTGTTATATCCACCCCTGTCTGGGTCAGAGCGCTGCAAACAAAATGGTTGTGGCTTTCTCTTCTGAGCCCCTCAGGTTGAGAGAGAGGAAAAGGGACAGAAAGCCCCCTTTTGGAACCAGTAGACAGCCCCCCAGTTTCACTCATTGGCCAGAGGTAGCACCCAGTCTTCTGGGCTCCCCCTCCCAGTACAGATGAGTCTTTTGGTTCTTTAAGGTCAGTCAACACTAAAAGCCTCTGTCTGCTTGTTGGGAGTTTGTAGCTTGTATTCAGCAGTCTACATTTATTAATTAAAACCTCAGTTGGAGCTCAGCTGAGCTATATTTGCTCACTTGGAGAGTGCTGCTAATTTGTACCACAGTGAGGTTTTGCAGCTAAGCCTGCCATGGGGGGACGGGGCTCTCGGTGTGGTTCCACAGCTTTTACAGATTCTATGCTGTGATTTCAGGCATTCTTCCCTATCCAGGTTGGTGTACAATGTGTGGACACTCATGGCTGTCCCCCAGAAGTTATTCCAAATCATTTACTAGTTGTTCCTTGTTGTTATTAGTTGTTCCAGGGGACTGACTAAATTCCAGTCCTCTCTATGCTGCCATCTTGCCCCTCCTCCTGCTTTTATGTTTTTTGTACAATCTAAATAATTGCTCAAATTTTCCACTTCATATAAAAGCATCCTGATTGTAATTAGAAGAAAAAATGCATCTGGTGATTATAATCCAAGGCATAAAGCTGGAGTGAAGACATGAGATGTCGGTGACAGAACCCTTAAGGTACAATTATAAGATTGGGTCTGGCTATATTTATCATTGTTCACCCTTGCATAAAAAGCAATGGTTTATATTTTAATGAAAGATTAAAATTTTACTTAATGTTGACTGTTTGGACAGCTACAATACAAACAAATGGAAATTCAGCCTGGCTTGAATTTGGCCTTTAAAAAACTCTTATTCAATCTTTAAATACAATACTTTTCTGGACCATTTATTTAGTTATTTTGTATTTTAAATGGATTAAAAATATGTAGCCATGTACAATTGCCTGGCATTAAAATTTAAGCCTGTAGCTCTTTTCCTGCCATAAAGCAATTCCCTGAACTTGTTCCACAGAGAGTCAGCATATAAAAAGAGGATTAAAACCATTTTCTGTATCCCCAACTTTATCAGAAATAACACAGAAATCTCTATCATGCACACAGACTAGAGTTCTAAAGCGTTAACAATATATCTAGCTTATATGTTATAACAGGTAGAAAGTATATATTTTTAATACCAATAACCCAAATCCAGCCATAATGCAAAAAGTTGTTTTTCAAATTTGATTGGTACAATTCCTGCTGGATGAATAAAATAGGACAAGCTGGAGTTCAATAAACTTGATAATAAATATATCATACAAATGGGTTAAGAAAGGTGTTTGAGGAAACTCGCTGCTTTGCAAGAAAGATACTGTCTTTGATATGTAAATATTTTCTTTTTTTAAAAATTTTTCAGGATGAACAACATAAGATCCAATAAGTCATTGGTTTTTACAAGAAAAAATGGAGTGCTTTAGTCATATATATGACTTTGATTGCAATGTTCCTGGAGTGATTTCACCATTCCTTATCATTTGTCCAGAAAAACTGCTTTTAAGAACTGAATTCAAGTAGAACTGACCCTAGGAAAGCTGTCAAGAAGGCAACTTTGTTGTTTAATAATCTTCAATCCCTCCCCCACCATCCTTTTTCTTCACTGCATTTCTAGCTCTCAGTGTATGTCTTGGGGGAAGATGTAGTTTTTCTTTTCACATGAGAAGCCAATGTTCTATTGGAAAGCCACTTCTGACAACATCCATAGGAAAATCTAGTATCAGAAAACATTCCTAAAACCAAATTAGTACTTGACAAATCTACATTTCCCCAAGGGATCATTATGCACATTGCATAACAATTGATTGTAATCTACATCTTAAGAATAATTAGTAAGAGCATATTGCTAGAAACACTATATTATTAAGAAAGTGTCTCCCGAAGGCCTGGTTAAAACACTTTTTCAAAACAAACACAAAAAGTCAATCAAAAAGATGAAAATAAATCATCATCATTCATAAAATACTCCAAAGTGATAGAAAGAACAAAATTAAATTAGATGAATCAGCTTTCCCCCTTCCTTTTCTCTTCCTCCCCCCTTCTTTTCTCCTTCCCTCCTTTCTTGTTGAAATCCTTAAAATGTCAAAAAAGTGTTGAAAAAAGAAAAGGACACCCAAATGAATAAAAAAACAAACAAACAAAAGGAAATTGAATTTTAGATGAAGTGGCCATTGAAGGAATTGATAATGGTAGAAACGGTTTTAGGTGACTGGATTTTAGATACTGTCATTGATTGTAAGATTGTGTTTTATAGTGCGGTTCAAGACCCCTTGCCTTATAATCACCTGCGAGCATAATTGATATGTAGATACCCGAGTCCTGCTACAGACCTGAATCAGAGCCTCTGGAAGCTGAGCCAGTATCTGTGTGTTAAACAGGCCTTCCTTCAATTCATATCAAATTTTATAAACCTCTACTCTAAAATCACCTGGCCTTGTGTGATTTGGCCTCTAGACAGTTTCTAAGGCTAATAATGCTCCTTGTTTCCTTGCATTGTAGAAGTGATAAAATTATCATGTTGCTTTATAAAGTACCAGATCATCGTTCATCTGTTCTCAAGATATCTATCCCTAAAAGTTGGTCAAGATCTAGGAAGATGCAACTCATCTCTTTCTAAAGGGATTTCTCAAGCAAAAGTCAGGAGAGAGTATTTATAGAGTTTGGGGGTCTGGTCTTAAGTGGGTCTTAGGGTGAGTGGTTCAAGGTGGGGAACTGATTGAGCCTGGGCAGTGTTTATGATTTAATAGTTTAGTATTGGTGAACTCAGTGAGGGGAGGGCCTTGAAGTGACACTCGATAAGTAAAGTTGATAAGTGAGTAGTATGTCCAGATGAGCAATCTGTTGTCCTAATAGAGCAAAATATTTGCCCAGACAAGATGGTTTACAGGAATTTCCTAAGTAAACAACAAAGTTATTTATTGAATTATAATCTTATGTTGTTGGGGAAGAATTTCCTGGGACAAATAGTTAAACCATATTAATGCAGGTGGCTTCAATTCTCAGTAATAATTGCTAGGCTCTGTCTTAATTCTGAAACCTAAGAGGACGCAAAGAAGTCTTTCCTGGAATCTCTTCATTCAAAATCCTTGGCGAATTTCAGTCAATAAGTATTTACTGAACATGCAACAAAATTTGGAAAATGCCAGGCACAGATACTGCCATTGCCTCCCAACAATCTCTGCCTATGGCAGAAGTTAGTAATCTATCACAACACTCCAGCCTGTACTCGGACTCTGATATTTTTCAAAGTAGCATTTTAGCCAGCCGTTTTCAATTGACTGGAGTGGTCACTCAGTGTGCAGCCTCAGAGACTGTGGTAAGCATGTGGGGAATATGAAGGTGAATCATGTACACATTGTGTTCTCAAGGCATTTGGAGTTAAGAATCACAGGGTGTGCCTATGGGAATAATAATGGCACCAATGTTTTGTGTTTGGTTAGAGCAAAGCCTACATGAATGTGAGTAGTGGGAAGTAAGTCTGGATAGAAAGCTGGTGGCAGTTGTAAATGGTCTTTAATGGAGACCAAAGTGTGTGACACTTAATATGATAGGAAACAGAGAATGATTGAATCACTAAAAGTTGGGGATGAAAGAATCCGAACTGTATTTTGAGATTATTAATATGGAAGCAGAAAAGAGATTCTGTAAGTGCAGAGACCATATAGGAGGCTCTTGTGGGGATGTAGGAAGGGCATAATTTGGAAACAGGGTAGGACAACTAGAGGTAACATGGAAACAATGAAATGGATGGAAAACTAAATTACAGACATAGAATTGACAAGTTTTGACCCACTGACTAGATGTAGAGAACCAGAGGAGAGTAAAGAATAAGAAATAACTTTTAAAAGACAAAATTTTAAAATTTTGGACAAAAGAAGAAATAATTTCAACCAATATTCAGCATTCAAGAGGAGAATGAGGGCTCAGAGGGATTTGATCACCATAGCAGATATCTCTTGTTTCTGTCTGCTTAATTTCTTTCTTTGAGAAATTACCTTTTCTCTTCTCCAGGTGACTTTTGTAGAATACAAAACCTGAGACCCTGACCATTTTCAACACAAGAGTGCCGGATATGCCACACTAGAGCAATTATTGATCCTTAAGCTGAGACACTCAGGGATGGAAGGTGATAGGAACTGAGCCTTCCAAAGGTAGTGCCCTAAAGAGATTTTCATGTGTTAATGCTACAGAGCTTCCTAAGTTACCCTGGTTCTTCTCCTTCTGGAGACCTGGCTGCTCAGTTCTTCCTTTGAGTCCATGAGCTGTTCAATAAGAGCCAAAGCCAACATAATTCCCTGTCCCATGTCGAGCCATTTTGAGATTGAGCAAATATTGCTTAGCTATATGCTCCAGAATATACTTGTTTCTGGAAGGACTGTGAATCAATTCCAATCAAGACAAACAGCTTGCTCATGAAAACTTTTACTTCAGGGTTTTGCCTCTCTGTGCCCTCCGATCTAAAGCTATCATATCATACACTCTGGCCAAATGGTTCCCTGTCTTCTGACCTGCTTTAAAATCACTGTACCCAGGCCCCAAAAACCCATAAATATCCTCTCTTTAGGACACCTCTTCTGATTCTACTAACAGTCAGTCAAGTGGTGACCTTAATGCAGTAGGTCTAGTAAATTTAGATTTGCTTGATCACAGATATTTCTGATTTTCTTTTGGGGAACCATATTTCAACATTAGTAACTGTTCTAGTTTGCTAATGCTACCAGAATGCAAAACACCAGAAATGGATTGGCTTTTCATAAAGGGGGGTTATTTGGTTACACAGTTACAGTCTTAAGGCCGTACCTTTACTGGAGAAAGGCCATTGGTATCCAGAAAACCTCTGTTAGCAGCGAAGGCACGTGGCTGGCATCTGCTTGCTCCTAGATTGCGTTTCAAAATGGCGTTCTCCAAAGTGTCTGCATCAGCTTCCAACGGCCACCTTCAAAATGTCTGTCTCAGTTCCAGCTCGCTATGAGCTCCTTCTGTCTGAGCTTATATAGTGCTCCAGTAAACTAAACAAGGCCTATGCTGAATGGGCAGGGCCACACCTCCATGGAAATTATCCAAGCAGAGTTATCACCTACAGTTGAATGGGTCACATCTCCATGAACACTGAACCAATAGGTTCCAACCCAATCCACACTAATATGTCTGTCCCCACAGGAATGCATTAAAGAATATGTTTTTTTTGGGGGGACATAAATATATAAACTGGCACATTCCACACCATGGACACCAGGAAAACATGGTCTTTCCAAAGACTAAATACATTCACCCCATCACAATATCACAAAAACTTAAATCATTTCAGTAGCAATAGGTAAGTACAAGATTCCATCAAAATCAGTTACAAGAATAGTCTGTCCAAACACAAAATTATCCTCTGGCTCTGTACCTGTGAAAGTTAGAACAAGTTATCTGCTTCCAATATACAAAGAGGGACAGTCATAGGGTAAACATTCCCATTGTCATAAGGAGAAACTAAAAGGAAAACAGGGTTTAAGGGACCAAAACAATTCTTAAAACCCACAGGACAAATGCCATTAGATTTCAAAGTCTGAGGGTCATTCACAGAATGACTTTGTATCCTTGGGGCTTGAGAGAGCAGGAGTCCAACCCTTTCCAAAGGCTTTCGTGGCAGCCCTTTTCTCTCCAAATGCTGGGGTAAGTGCTCCAACATATCCACATGTTGGGGAAACCACCTTCTCAGCTCCACCATCCTCAAACATCGGGCAGCACCCAGATTCTCTTCCATCTCCGGGGCACACGCTCAACCCCTTCAGAACAGTGGGGTGGCAGCCAGGCTCTCCCCAAACTCCTGGGAATGTGCTCCACCCTCTTTGGGGCCTGGGGTGGCAAGACTTTTCCTGAGCATGGAGGTGGAATGCCTGCCCTCGACCTCCAGGGCAAACTCACCCTTTCCATGTGTGTGGGCTGCTCCATTCTCCCAGCCTGAGACCTCTTGACTCCAGACCTCAACCTCCATTGCTCTGTCTTTGAAGAAAATTTTCTGTCAGTTTGTTCCTTGTCTGTCTCCTCCAGTCCAGACCAGCAGCATCTCCATTTATAAAGATCTCGCAAAAATTCTGTTGGCTTGGGATGTAGTACACAGGGGTCAAAACTATCAGACAATAGGACTTTCCACAAACCCTTTCTGGATAACTCCATTTCCAATCTTGGCTTGTACCGAAAAGGCAGCTGGGTTCCATGTTTGGTTAAATCCTCACGTGTGGCTATAGCTTCTGGGGTTCCACCCCCTGGAAGCCCAGGGTTTTTCAGGCCATCAATTTCTGGTTTCTTTGAAACCAAGAGTTCAGTTCTCAGCTTATCTCTGTCCTCTCACATTTTACTATAAGCCGCAAGGAGAAACCAGGCTATATCTACAACTTATAGTTTTGAAATCTCAACAGCCAAGTATCCCAGCTCGTTGCCCTCAAATTCTTCCTTCCATCCAACACCAGGACTCAATTTTGCCAAATTCTCTACCACTTTAAAACAAGGATCACCTTTCTTCCAGTTCGCAACACACATTCTTCATTTCTGCTCAAGGCCTCATCAGAAGTATCTTTAGAGTCCATATTGCTACCAACAGTCTCTTCAAAGCAAATTAGGCCTTTTCTACTGAGCTCCTCACAGTTCCTCCAGAATCTTCCCCTTATGCATTTAAAAAGCTGTTCCAACATGTTTGGTATTTGCAAACTCAGCAGGACCAGCACCCCACTTCTCTGGTACCAAAATCTGTTCTAGTTTGCTAATGCTGCCAGAATGCAAAACACCAGAAATGGACTGGTTTTTATAAAAGGGGGTTTATTTGGTTACACAGTTACAATCTTAAGGCCATAAAGTGTCCATCAACAAAGAGTACTTTCACTGGAGAAAGGCCATTGGCATCTGGAAAACCTCTGTTAGCAGGCAAGGCACGTGGCTGGTGTCTGCTTGCTCCTAGGTTGTGTTTCAAAATGGCATTCTTCAAAATGTCTGTCTCAGCTCCAGCTAGCTGTGAGTTCCTTCTGTCTGAGCTTATATAGTGCTCCAGTAAACTAAACAAGGCCCACGTTGAATGGACAGGGCCACCCTCCATGGAAATTATTCAATCAGAGTTATCACCTACAATTGGGTGTGTCACATCTCCATGGACATCGAACCAACAGGCTCCAACCCAATCCACACTAATACATCTGCCCCCACAAGTATGCGTTAAAGAATATGTTTTTTTCTGGGGGACATAAATATACAAACTGGCACAGTAACCAAAAACTGAATCTTTTTTTTTTTCGTGGATAAATTAGACAAAATCAAATTCTGTTGCCTGCAAGCAAAAATTAACGACATCATGACAATTATCATACATGCTCATGGAATGCCATTTTGTATGTAACTTGTTCCACAAAATTAGATTGCAAGTGTCCAGAAGGCAGAGAATTTGTCGTATTGGAAGCTTGTGTTAAATGAGGTGGAATATAAAGAAATAGCAAATCTCTTTGTGTCATTCCTTCTCCCTCAGTTACTAACATATTGCCTTCATAGATGTGAAACTTCAGTATTGGGGTGTGTGTGTGTGTAACAATAGCTGTGTCTATCTCTATGTCCAGTGTTTGTTTTTGTCACTAGCTATGTCTATGTCCATGTCCTAATTACATAAAGTCCTAATATATAAATGAGGGATTGTAGTAGCCACTGTCAGATTGTTACAGATTTCTGCTCAGATCTTCTTTTCATTTCAGCACAATGCCGCCTGACTCCTACATGACACCACTGACATCACTGTAGCAGGACTGCCCTTGGGAATTTAACCAATGACTAGTGGGTATGGAGGGATAATTGACCAGAGTAATTCTGACTTTCCCAGGGGGTAAAGCTTTACTCACCTAATGTGATAACTGGCTTAATAAAACATCCTTTATTGTCCACCTCCCTTCCCTGTATCACTTTTCCACTCCACACTTGTATAGCGAAAGTTACAATAACAACGACATTCCTTATGCCTGTGTGATAACTGCCACGATGTAGTCAGCAATTTGTCTTAGTCTACAGAGTGCCTAGTACAGCAACTATCACAGACTAAGTAATCAACACATGTCTGCTGAATAAATTAGCATGGTCCGAGTAGCATGGCTGTAGGAACTGATAATTTCAGGGATATGACAATTGCAGCAAACTGGAATTGGAACATGTTGAGGGTTAGAAACATTCTTTCAGTAAGTGTTTTAGCCAGTCTATACCTCACAGCAAGGACTGATGCGCAGCTAACATGCACTGGTTCGGCTGGATCAGTGGTTCATAACTCGTGTCTGTTCTGAGGGCTTGCTTTGTCTGTTCCTGTTGGTACATGTCCATGCCATCCTAGTTGTTAAAATTTTCATTGTTATCCCTGTTCATGCCATTTTTATCAAGTACTTTTCTCAGATGTTTTTGAAATCTGAAGAGAATGCCGTCATATTTTTGCATGCTCCTTATTTTAATGTCTCCTCTCACTAACTCCTCAGCATTTCAAAGAGAAACCGAGACATGGACAAAATCCTTGCTTTTTTTTTTTTTTTTAAGTGTGTGTCCCTGTCCGTGCATCCATGCAGGCATTGTTTTCTTCCTCAGCAATTATATTTCTTATCATTGTTGATTGCATTGGCCTCATGCATGTCTACTCTGTGCTCTGTTAGACAGCTTTAAATATTAGTTTTGGTTGATACTCTGGAGCATTATTTTTGATAACTTGAACAGTCTTAATCTAGTGCCTAAAAGCACACTGAGTCTTGAAGAATGGGGCAGTGTAAGATATGGACCGGGTCAGGTGCCTCAACCACACTGTATCGGGCTCAGGGGCTGGGGAAATGGGGTGCAGGATGCAAAGTTCCTACAACTCCTGTCCCTGAGCATAAAGGGATCAGATTGAGTATGTTAAACTTTGGAGGTAATCTTAGTCTAAGAAGGTAAAAAATACTAGATTGCAATGAGCTAATTTTTGAGAGAAAGCAGGAAGGAGAGGGACAGAGGCCGGGAACTTTGCTGACAAAGTCATGGCTTACGGAAAGATGAGATGTGGACATGCAGCATCTACTTTTTGACAGTCAAGATTAATCTCTTTTTCACTCTGAGAAATTTTCCCTGGGATGACTATATATATACTGGTCAACATAAAGGCTAAAAACCACTTGCTTTCTTAATTTGAAACTTCATCTTGAAATTAGATATATCATACAAATGAAGAATAATTTCTTCCTGGACTTTCATTTTTTTCTGGCCTTGACTGTAGTTATTAGTAAGAATTGGTTTATAAATTATTCTTTCACAGAATACAACAAATTCTTGATATTTTCTATTTTCCAATTATCTTAAAATTGATCATATTATTAAGAAAATATGCTCATATATAGTCTTCTTAAAAGAAAACTTTAGAAATGATAGTAATATAAAAGAACAAATATATTCTAGAGTTATTAAAATCATCATGTGCTATGTAGAGATGAAGATGTTAATTTCTGTTTGCAGGTCCATTTCTATGCTACCAGACAAAACTGAGGTCTCCACTGAATTATAGGCGTAAGTGCTATTATCTTCCAAGAGCACCTTGTAAAGGAGATGTCTAATCTCAATAATGTGACTTTCCAGGTTAAATAAATCCCCCACGTTCAGTACTCCTGTGCTCTTAAGGAAAAGTTGTCTTATCCCTCTCCTCATTCATGTTTTCTAATCTTAAAAAGGAAAGAAGCTGAGGGTAATTTGAATTCTTACCGAACAGAATTGATTCTGCTTCTTTCTACTTGGTATTCATCACCACATTGTTTTGTGCATGAATGTTTCATAATGGATGGATAAACCCAGGAGAATCAGTTTGCTTGCCCCATGTTTACCACAGAAACTTCCTCCTTATTGACGTCACTGTGCATTTCTTATACTAAAGTATATGCTTAATGAAAGTAATTGGCCTAATAAGTCTAGTCTAATCAATGTATTTCTGAAGCAATACTAAAAAAATGCCTGAGAAAGTATTTAACTAAGATATTGAAAGTCTCAGAAGGCTTTTCACTTCTGCTTTTCACATGAGCTACACTAGAGAGAGGAGTGTCCTGCGGAGACTTTTTCTTCTTCTTTTCGAAATCCACTCTACATACTTTCCCCTAGTTCTTCATTAACAGTAAGATGGGGTTTGGCCTTCGTGGGAAAGTTTCTGACCAGCATCTGTACTATTTTGGCATCCGTGCTGCATCTCCTCTCTGGTAACTGCACGAGGTACTATTAATGGATTATATAGAATGATTATTTGAGTCACTGAAAAAAAAATGGATTTTTTTTTTCTGTGAATTTAACTTTAGGTGGCTTCTTTCTGACTCTACACAAACCAGTCTATCCACTACTTCCCAACCCCCAAATACACAAGCCCTTCAGTGAAGCAAAAATAAATATTAGATTAAAAAAAGAAGAAAAGTAAATTTTCACGTTCACACTGGTGCCCCCAACCAATGTCTTGGTTCCCACATTATTTTGTTTACTTATATTTTTACTGTTATGGAGAGGCATAAAATTCACACACACACACACAGAGAAGTAATGTAAAAAAACTAAATATTACTAAATATCTAAAACTCGGGTTTTTTAAACTTAAGTCATTAGTACGAAAGAAATATATATCTTATTTTATATTTTAATGTAGATTTTAAGTTACTCATTGAGAAATCCAGATACAAGGTTCCCTATGGTCAGAATTTTAGAAGTAGAATGGAAAATAATCAATGTCATCTAGTCCAACTCTATATCAAAACAAAGGATGCAGAGATAATAGCAGTTGGCCCTAATAAAGAGTAGAGTCTAAAGTCCATATGTCAGTTAACTTTACAATGACCTGTTTTTCCCTTCAATCAGTATTAAAATAATATCCTCTAATATCACTAACTTTCCTCATAAATGCAACACTACAAATATTTAACACAGTTGGGGGTGGGCATTGACTAATTGGGATGAACACTCTTGCCTGTATGACACCTTGGTACTTACTAGCGGAATATCAGTCCTGCTTGGTAACTGTTAATGAAGTTTTCTTCATGTTTCCTGATACCTTGTTCTTCTATTAGTACAGCTAAGAATCATGCTTCTCTTCATTACAGGACCACATTATAATGCCAGGTTGGAAGCAGGATTAGTTCTGTCCTCAGATGCCTGTCTGGCTTGGAGGAGTCAGTCTAGTTCTCTCTGGATATTTTATTTTTTCTTACCTAATTGACTTTAGCTGCACCTGGCACTATATTATTACTTCATCCTATTTAGACCCACAGGCTATTTCAGCTTATAAAGGTCAGGTCTTATTTTAGCTGGTTTCAGCTAATTCACAGCCATCAGAAAATGAATGAGAGAGCCAATTCACTAACAACAGTATATGCACCATGACTATATTTTCAGATGATTCTCTCAAAGTGGTGAAAATCAGTCCAGTTAGTTGTTTAGTTTTCATGTACTAAACAACTGATTAATTTATTGCATCACTTTTCAATTGCGCTAGGTTATCAATGCAAAAAATATAATATTGGTTAGAAGTCTAACATAGATGAAATTCTACCTGAATTTTGACTGCTAGGATCAGAAATACTCATTACTAAAACTCATCCTTGGAATGACCCCTAGCGGTTTTTCAGACACCTACTGATAATTTTATTTAAATCACATTTCCTCAATCTATTGGTGAGTACCAACTGCTGTTTAGGATAGAATGAAAGGATGTATTTTGGCGAGACTTACTGGTTCTATTCCCCCTAAACCTAGCAAGTTTGTCCATGTAATAGAAAAGGAGTATCTTATAAAGCTTTTAGGGCATTGAAAGCCTTTTTCATTTGAGTTCAACATTTTTTAATAGAAGCCACATTGTCGACAGAAAACCGTAATGACTAACGAGTATGAAAGAAAGTAACGCTCTTTTAAATAATTAATAGCTGCTAAAAGGTTCCATGTATTATGGAGGGAACAGGGAGGAAGGCCCAACTTAATCAGAAGATTCAGGAAGAAGTGTGGATGACAGAGAATAATGAAATGAGAGCGCGGTCATATAATGCACAATTTCAGATGATTCACTCACAAAATTGAGGAACAGTAAAGGAAACAGAGAAGGAGGAGGGTTGTGTGGTGAAGAAAGTCACATATGCAGTGGTAGTCAGATGTCAAACCTCATTAGAGAAGTTGTCCAAAACATCTCTAATGAGCTGGAAACAATGTGCAACTCACCTGGTTGGAGGCTTTTTACACCAATCCAAACTCAGGCCAGGTTGCTCAATGGGTCTTCAGAGAAATTACAAACACTGGAGTGAATCCTAGCCAAGAAGAGCTGAGTTAACAGACTTTCTCCAACCACGTAACTTTGGCAATTGAGACAAAGGTAAGGTCATCTCACCTCCTTGAGATAATAATGAACCGGCTTCATATATGTGTTGCCACTAGTAATTGTTACAGAAATGCTCAGATTAGAGAAACCAAAGCCACCACCACAACAAACAACACAACACAGTTTTTCTAAAGTGTCGGGATCAAGCAAGGCTGGGAGCCAGATATCAGTGAGCTGGGGAAGGATTTGATGGAAATCTGTGTTCTTCTGCCAAAGGAGTTAACTACACTGAGCCACCTAAGCCATCTGTATATGCTGAATGACCTTGGCAGAAGTGGAACACATTATTTGTTTCCATGGAAGAAGAATCTTTTTTTTTAATCAGGCGACATCATCTAGTCCAGAGGTGTCCTAACTTTTCCTTCCCAGAACTCCTGGGCATCTGGTGAGATTCTGTGAAATTTTTACAAGTTTTTGATCTGAGTTTGTTCTACATGTATGTTTTAAAACTAAAGAATTTAAAAAGTCATCAGACCTCAACTTTATTTTTATTTTCTTCTTCTAATTCTAAGTAGAAGAAATAATCTTCTGCAATCATCATCTTAATTATGTCACTCTCTTTAAATAACTTTTAAAAGAACTCTTAGTTTTAATTTGCATCAAATAAAATGTTCTGACTTTCATCCTTTGTCCTTCTTGTACCTTGCTATTCTAATTTTGTTACACACTGCTGTCTCCTCAGCTGCTGCAGCTGGACAGAAACGATTTGCCATCCTACTTTCCTGATTATTTTCCTCCTTTAAGATTTCTTCTTGTCCTCACTTAAAACATTACCCATATGCCTTTCCACAAACCAGGTCCCTTATTTCTGTGCAAACTTTGTTTAATTCTTAAGACATTACTGCAATGTTCTTTCATTGCGTATATATTCCTTAATTCACATGAATTTATGGTGTTCTCTACCAATAGCTTGTAAGTTCCTTAAGAACAGGAACCCTACATTTGTCTTATTATCTTGACTGATTTGGTGCAAGGCAACTTAATAAAGTCAACTGATTATTGGCTCCACTTAAATACTAGTACGTATTAGATTCCTATGGCTGCCATAACAAATTACTAATGAATTGTAATAAAAACAATTCATAGTGGCTTAAATGAAAGAAATTAATTTCTTCACAGTTCAGGAAGCCAAAAGTTCAAAGTCAAGGTGCTGGCAGGGTTTATTTCTTCGGGAGGCTCTGAGGGAATATCCATCACATGCCTGTTTCCTGGTGCTGATGGCTGTGAGACCTCCTTGGTGTCCTTGGCTTTTGGATGCATGCGTCACTCCCTTCTTTGTCTCCACCTTCACATGGTCTTCCCCTCTGTGTCCCTGTGTAATCTCCCTCTCCTTTCCCTTGTGAAGACACCAGTCTCATTGGATTTCAGGCCCACCGTAAGTCCAGGATGATCTCATTGCAAGATCCTTAACTTAAATTATATCTGCATTTAATTATTCCAAACAAGGTCACATTCTGAGGTTCCTGGTGGACAGGTCTTGGGGGAAGGGGCTTCCTTCAACCCTGCCCAGGAAATACCATGTTCTTTGCTCTTTTTTTTTTTCCTTTTTAATTTTTATTGGGATTGTTCAGATATCATACAATTATCCAAAGATCCAAAGTGTACAATCAGTTGCCCCTGGTACCCTCATACAGCTGTGCATCAATCACCACACTTAATTTTTTGTTCAATTTTTAGAACCCTTTCATTACTCCAGACAAGAAATAAAGTGAAAGATGAAAAAAGAAAAAAAGAAAAGGAAACTTGAATCCTCCCATATCCCCAACAAACCCCCCTCAATTGTTGACTCGTAGTGTTGATATAGTACATTTGTTACTGTTTATGAAAAAATGTTGAAATACTACTAACTGTAGTATGTAGTCTGCAACAGGTATATATTTCTTCCCTATATGCTCCTCTACCATTAACTTCCAATTGTATTGTCATACATTTGTTCTAGTTCATGGAAGAGACTTCCAATATTTGTACAGTTAATCATGGACACTGCTCACCATAGGATTCAGTTTTATACATTCCCATCTTTTGATCTCCAATCTTCCTTCTGGTGACATATATGACTCTGAGCTCCCCCTTTCCACCCCATTCACGCACCACTCGGCACTGCTAGTTATTCTCACGTCTTGCTACCGACACCTCTGTTCATTTCCAAACATTTAAGTTCATCCTAGTTGTGCCAGTTTGAATGTATTATGTCCCCCAGAAAAAGCCATATTCTTTGATGCAATCTTGTGGGGCAGACAGAATAGTGGGGATTAAGTTGGAACGTTTGAATTAGGTTGTTTGCATGGAGATGCGCCCCACCCAACTGTAGATGATAACTGATGGGATATTTCTGTGGAGGAGTGGCCCCACCCATTCAGGGTGGGCCTTGATCAGTGGAGCCATATAAACGTGCTGACTTAAAGAGATGGAACTCAGTGCAGCTGTGAGTGATGTTTAGAAGAGGAGCAAGCTTGCTAGAGAGGAACGTCCTGGGAGAAAGCCATTTTGAAACCAGAACTTTGGAGCAGATGCCAGCCACGTGCCTTCCCAGCTAACAGAGGTTTTCCAGACGCCATTGGCCATCCTCCAGTGAAGGTACCTGATTACTGATGTGTTACCTTGGACACTTCATGGCCTTAAGACTGTAACTGTGCAGCCAAATAAACCTCCTTTTTATAAAAGCCAATCCGTCTCTGGTGTTTTGCATTCTGCAGCATTAGCAAACTAGAACACTAGTTGAACACTCTGCTCACACCAAGCAACCACTCCCCATTCTTAAGCCTTGTCCTATATCCTGGTACCTCATATTTCATGTCTATGAGTTTACACATCATAATTAGCTCCTATCAGTGAGACCCTGCAACACTTGTCCTTATTTGTCTGGCTTATTTCATTCAATATATTGCCCTCGAGGTTTTGTAGTCAACCCATTTTTTTTTTTTTTAAATTTGGTTTTGTTCACACACCACACATTCCATCCCAAGCAAACAATCAATGGTTCTCTGTATGGTCATATATTTATGTGTTCACCACCTTCACCACTATCTATATAAGGGCATCTACATTTCTTCCACAACGCAGGAGGGAGAGTCAAGGAAGGTAGAGAGGCAAAAGAAAGAGGAAAAAAAAGAAATGACAGTGTTCTAGTTTGCTAATGCTGCAGAATGCAAAACACCAGAGATGGATAGGCTTTTATAAAACGGGGGTTTATTTCGCTACACAGTTACAGTCTTAAGGCCACAAAGCATCCAAGGTAACACCTCAGCAATCGGGTACCTTCACCAGAGGATGGTCAATGGCTTTTGGAAAACCTCTGCTAGCTAGGAAGGCAGCTGGCGTCTGCTCCAAAGCTCTGGCCTCAAAACGGCTTTCTCCCAGGACGTTCCTCTCCAGCAAGCTTGCCCCTTTTCAAAACAACACTCCCAGCTGCACTCTGTTTCCTCCCTTTTAGTAAGCTCATTTATATAGCTCCACTGATCAAGGCCCACCCTGAATGGGTGGGGCCACGCCTCCATGGGAACATCTCATCAGAATTATCACCCACAGCTGGGTGGGGCACATTCCAAGCAAATCTAACCAGCACCAAAACGTCTGCCCCACAAGACTACAAAGATAATGGCATTTGGGGAACACAATACATTCAAACCTGCACAGACAGCTAGGAAGCAGCAAAAGGAAATATAACCTTAAATCAAAGTAAAGAGTCAGGCAACACCACCAATGTCAAGTGTCTAACATGCCTCCCCTATACCCCCCTCTTATCTGCATTTACCTTAGTATATCACCTTTGTTACATTACAGGAAGCATAACACAATGATAGTTACAGTCTCTAGTTTACGTTGACTGCATCCCTCCCCCAATGCCTTCCCATTTTCAACACCTTGCAAAGTTGACATTTGCTTGTTCTCCCTCGTAAAAGAACATATTTGTACATTTTATCACAATTGTTGAACACTCTAGATTTCACTGAGTTACACAGTCCCAGTCTTTATCTTTCCTCCTTTCTTGTGGTGTCTCACATGCTCCCTACTTTCTCTCTCAACTGGATTCACAGTTATCTTTGTTCAGTGTACTTACATTGCTGTGCTCCCATCTCCCAAAATTGTGTTCCAAACCATGCACTCCTGTCTTCTCCTATCCCACTGTAGTGCTCCCTTTAGTATTTCCTGTAGGGCAAGTGTCTTGTTCACAAAGTCTCTCATTGTCTGTTTGTCAGAAAATATTTTGAGCTCTCCCTCATATTTGAAGGACAGCTTTGCTGGATATAGGATTCTTGGTTGGTGGTTTTCCTCTTTCAGTGTCTTAAATATATCACATCACTTCCTTCTTGCCTCCATGGTTTCTGCTGAGAGATCCGTACATAGTCTTATTAAGCTTCCTTTCTATGTGATGGATCGCTTTTCTCTTGCTGCTTTCAGGATTCTCTCTTTGTCTTTGACATTTGATAATCTGATTATTAAGTGTCTTGGCGTAGGCCTATTCAGATCTATTCTGTTTGGAGTACGCTGCGCTTCTTGGATCTGTAATTTTATGTCTTTCATAAGAGATGGGAAATTTTCCTTAATTATTTCCTCTATTATTGCTTCTGCCCCTTTTCCCTTCTCTTCTCCTTCTGGGACACCAATGATATGTACAATCTTGTGCTTTGTTTCATCCTTAAATTCCTGAAGATGTTGCTCATATTTTTTCATTCTTTTCTCCATCTGCTCCTTTGTGTGTAGGCTTTCAGGTGTTTTGTTCTCCAGTTTCTGAATGTTTTCTTCTGCCTCTTAAAATCTGCTGTTGTATGTTTCCATTGTGTCTTTCATCTCTTGTGTTGTGCCTTTCATTTCCATAGATTCTACTAGTTGTTTTTTTGAACTTTCAATTTCTGCCTTATGTATGCCCAGTGTTTTCTTTACAGCCTCTGTCTCTTTTGCGATATCTTCTCTAAACTTTTTGAATTGATTTAGCATTAGTTGTTTAAATTCCTGTATCTCAGTTGCGGTGTATGTTTGTTCCTTTGACTGGGCCATAACTTCATTTTTCTTACTGTAGGTTGTAATTTTCTGTTGTCTAGGCATGGTTTCCTTGGTTACCCCAAACAGGTTTTCCCAGACCAGAACAGGCTCAGGTCCCAGAAGGAAGAAATATTCAGTATCTGGTTTCCCTGAGGGTGTGTCTTAGAAAATTGGTAACTGTGATGCCTCAGGTCACTGTGCTTTTCTGCCCAGCAGGTGGTGCCTGTTGGCCTATAATTCTTGACTGGTGGGAAGAGGTGTGGCCGTGTTCTCCCAGGCTCTGGGGTCTGGTTCTGAAAGGAAAGGGCCCCATCCCTTTCCTCTTAGAGAAGATAGACCCCCTAGGGGGAGGTATTGGCATTTCAATGGTCTCTCTCTCTGCTTGTGCTATCTCCACCCTTCTTTGAGTCACAGCACTGGGAACTGTAATGGCTGGGGCTTTCTCCACTGAGCTGAAAAAGAAACAGATAGTCCCCTTCAGACCTAGTCCAAGGTGACCCTCCAGCTCTCCAAGGTCAGTCGTCACCCAAAGCCTCTGCCTGTTTTTTGGGGATTCGTACCTGTAGTGAGCAGTTCACACTAGCTACTTAAAACCCCAGTTGGAGCTCGGCTAAGCTATATTCACTTGCTGGGAGAGAGCTTCTCTCTGGCACCACGAGGCTTTGCAGCTCGGGCTATGGGGGAGGGGGTCTCACGACTTGGATCTGCAGGCTTTACTTACAGATTTTATGCTGTGTTCTCGGGCATTCCTCCCAATTCAGGTTGGTGTATGATGAGTGGACGGTCTCATTTGTCCCCCCATAGTTATTCTGGATTATTTACTAGTTGTTTCTGTTTTTTTTTCAGTTGTTCCAGGGGGACTACTTAGCTTCCACTCCTCTCTATGCCACCATCTTCCCTCCCCATGTTCTTTGCTCTTTACTCATGCTTGGGCAGACAGTATTCCTTTGCTCTCAGACTAATTTTTTTCCATTTTCCATTTTCTCCAGTTTCTATCTCAAATCTCAACACTTTTCTCTCAAAAAACACAACACAGAGGGTGGATCAAGTTTTCCAGGCCATGCCTTGGAAAGTCTAGAAAGTGAAAGATAAGTAAAGTACTAAACCCACAAATTGCATGCCTTCCATCCACCCAATAGACACTTAACTCTGTTTATGTAAAGAACGTAACATTCTTATTCACATTACTCATCATGGCCAATGTCCCTGTTCTTTTGTTTGTAACATAAACTTCCAGAGGTATCAATTTTCTATTGATTGATTTACATTCTCTAATTCCTAGTGTGGTGCCATGCACACAGTCTCTTAATTACTTATTGATGATAATGAAACCACCACACACCTTTTCTTGGACAAATATTCCCAAAGCAAAAGCACATTGTAAATGATGGCATTTTCTGCATTGCCCTCAGATTTGAGGCCTGGACATGGTCTTGTCACTTGCTCATGAGAGCCAGATTTACTGTGTAAGAAAAAAAAACACTGGGCACAGTGTACTGGGACCATGTAGACATGAAGAATTGAGGCCCAAATGTTTATTTGTGGGCATATATAGTATCTACTTCCTTCCACCATGTCTCAAACTGAACTCAGAACCCTTTGCTCTGGAAACCTAGCCTCAAGGACTGGCATTAGTCATGTAACTGCTCTATCACCCTAACTCTCACAATGCCAGCCTGACACTAAGAGTGTTGTACTAAAGTATTTGGAAACCAGGAAAAAGAGACTTGAGGTTATATTGACTGGGTCTCTATTCCAAGAACATTCATCTGCTCTTCTGTGAAAACTGCTCAAATGACTTGGCTGTCATGGAGAGTAAAGGGAAATGGGTTCACATGGTGGTTCGGATACTAAATAGATGTCTGGCTTTTATGAAGTATCTTAATCTCTCTTTTAGTTTACTCATCTGCAAAAGGGAGCAGAAGGATTATAAAGCTCTGATATGCTCCCTGATTCTCACTTTCTATGATTCGTTGAGTTCTCTGTGCATAACACTTCAAGATGAAAACTGAGGTCTTCATTTGGTAGGAGAGATGGAATGAACAGGCGTCTCGGACAGAGTTGCTCATGGATTTTGGAACAGGAACCAGGGCAGGGTCTCTGAGAGCTAGTGAGAAGTCAGAACTCTAGGTTTGAGTGAGCCCAGCTCTACCTCTGACCAGCGTGTGAGCTTTGAGAAAAAAGCCAGTTTCTCTGAGATCCATTCTCCTCATTTTTGGGGTGGAGACAATAACGACAACTGTCCTCATAGTGGTGTTGTTGGCATTACCAAGGAGAATGAGCACATGTGTCTAAGGCACATGATGGATATTCCATAAATACTCTTTTACTCACTATCAAGGAGTGTTTTTTTCTTGGCCTCACTTTACCCACCCAAGTTGGACTATATATTTATTTAACAAACACATATAGAGCTTGTGATGTCCAGGAACTGATCTAAGAGTGTCACTTTAATAGTAACTCTATTAATCCTTATAACAATCCTGTGAAGACCTATTATTATCCTCATTAGACAGATGGTGAAACTAAGGCATGAAACCTGCCCATGGTCACCCAGATAGTAAACCAGGCAGTCTGGCCCCATAGTCTATGCTCTCAGCCATGGCTCTTTTAGCCAATGCTGAAGGTCAGAGGACAAGAAATGGAATGGAATGTGGGCAAGTCAATTTTATTCTTTCTCCGGGACTCAATATAAATTTGATAGAGCAGAAATTTGGAAGGAATAAACAAGATGAATTGTAGTGATATTATTTTTATAAACTCCAAAAGTTGGTCTTTATTAAAGCGGTTAGCAGTTTTCCTTTTAAAAATTTTTGAGAGGATATTTTCTCAAGTTCTATAAGTCTTCATATCTTACACTGTTGAGTGTTGCCCCATTTGTAAGCAGTAATTTTGAATTGTTGCAAATTGATGTATAGAAGAAAAAGAAGAGTGCATTTGCTGTTTGCTTCCCAGCTCCCATCCAGCACCCTCTACACCTTCCTTAGATGGAGATTGAGGAGGGAGATTTCACCTTGTACATGAATTTAGCACACTCCAAGAAGAAATGCCAAACTTTCCAAAGGCAATGTGCAGGAAAGAGAGAAACTATTAAGAGGTATACGACTTATAAATGGACCATTTTCTTATTTTTAGGGGGCCCAAGATGGCATCACTAGAAAGATGTATGGACAATCCAAAGGACAAACCCAAAGAACCAAGGCTTCTCTACATAGGAATGGGAGGTAAATCACTCCTGTGGCCAGAGGTGACATTGCAATTTATGGGGCGGTTGAGGAAAGAGAAAAGAATTTTTAAAATATCAATAGCCTTGTAAAGACAAACAAACATTAATGGCTCCACACATATTTTGCTATAGTCATTCCCAGGTAGATGCTACAGTCATTCATAGCCATTTTTTTTTTTGAGAGAAATAGTTTGAAATTTTCATTCTACTAAGAATGTTAGTAACTTTTTCATCAATATGCAGAATTTTTAAAAAATAAGGAAGGTTTTCTTTACGTTCCAATGGTATATGGGAGTCTGCAGGCTTGATTGGCATCATAGCTAGGAATAGGAGTGAAGACTCACCAGTGTGATAACAATGAGATCAAGTGATTAACTTATCAAAATATACATACACACTAATGGGCTTGGAAACCAAATAAAAAGCACACCAGACCAGGTTTGATCATGGTAACTCAGAAAACATCTAAAATAATAAGCATTAACCTACAAAAGTCCGGTCATTGGGTTCTGCTTTCGAAGAGACATTGGTCTGGCATCAAGAATATTTGAAAGTCAATTTAGATCTTTATGTCAACCTTTCACAGAAAAACCAAAGGGTCAGGACATTCAGAATCTTGAAATAGGAGTTGCAGCACTTCTGAAACATCCTCTTTCTCACATGTCTTCCCATCACATTTCTCACAGGAATGAAAACTCTCCCAGAGGGTTTCTCTGCTCTTTGTCCAGCTCCTAAAACTTTTTCCAGATCAGCAGAAACCACCCCCACCCCCCAACCTGCAGCCCCAGGTATCTAGCCTTACCTGCTCTCTCTCTATTTTTTAGCTCATTATACATTACATTTTTTAAATTCCTTTTACAAGATCTAAGAGAGTGCAAATGTACTGTGTTGTAGAAATAATCTCTAAGGCTTGTTGCTTACCTGGTTTACCTCATACTAGGACCTAGAATCTTTACTGAGGTAGATTTTCTTTAAAGCAAAGATTGTGTTAGGACAACAAAATGATTAGTTAAGATAACTAGGGATTGAGAACCACTGTATCAGCAACTTAATATATAATAAAATTCAGCGTAATTATTTATAACAAACTGAATGATATGCAGTTCTAATATTAATTTCCAATTTTTTCTCAAAAGCAAATGGCCAGATTTAGCCAGATTAAAAAAAGAGCACTGTTCGGGGTTGGTTTCAATTGTTAAATTTTTCTATTGCTCAAATTCTGCTGAACTTCTTAGGAAACATATAATTCTGCCCTCAATGTCACTTCTTTATTTCAAGTTTCCATTGCTATGTGCAGACAATTCTCAGCCTCTGCTTCTGTAATTACCCAGAGCATACTTTAAGCAAAAACTTTCTATCGTTCGTATTTCTCAGGGTGTTCACTCCCAGCAACACGCTCTGCCAAATGCCTACTATTAGTTACTTACTGCCCTGGGGATAGTTTTCCCTTGATTGAAACATGGCCTTACGGCTTTCTGTCTCCATCTAAGCCTTCCGTCTTCATACTCAGCTGACTCTGTTCTTTAGTTCTTCAAACTTTGCTGAGCACCACTCATGTTGCATACTGCTGGGCATTGAGACTTTCAACGTGAATAAGATGCAGCCTCTGCTTTCCAGAAGCTTGCCCTTCAGAGTGGGTCAGCTACATAGACATGTAAGTTCTATGTTAGAGTTATGTCCAGGTACCACGGCAACCTAGAAGAACGAACTTGACTGCACCCTAGAATGGTGGGGTAGAGAAGTCTTCACAGGATTGGTGACCTCTAAGTCACATTTTGAAAGGTGAGTTGTGGTGAGATACCAAATGATGGTGGAGAGGCAGACCTTAGATGAAGATTCTGCATGTGCAAAAATGAGGAAAAGTTACAGTTGGTACATTCAGGGAACTAAAAGTAGTTTTACATGGGTGGGGCATAAAGTGTGCAGGCCAGATGGTGACACTGCCATGGGAGAGGCCCCCTGAAGTTATGCCATGAAGGGTCTGGGACTCCATGCTAAGGTCTTTGGTTGGGTTACAGGCCTGTTTGAGATGCTGAAGGAAACAGTTCACCTTCTTCCAAGAAAAAATATAATTTGCATATTAAAAATCCACATTCTTATGGATTTCAGGAAACCTATGAGTCCTTAACAGCAGATTAACATCCAGTAATTTAGATGAAGAAGAAGGGTTGACTGAGGTGGAGTATGGCAGATCCAGATCCCCCAGCAAGGAGTTTGTGGGTGCTGAGGAGAGTGATGTACACAGGGATGCTGGAGGCATAGACATCAACCAAGAGAGGGTTGCAGTCAGCCTGGAGAACAGTTATGAAGACATAAAAGAAGGCATTGATCATAGAAATCCAGGCAAGAGTGATGGTATCCTCAGACTTGAGAATTATTAAGGATGCAGTATCACTAGAAAGTATTAATTGGATCTGGTAGAGGGGTGGGGTTGTCCAGAGAAGTACACAGTGTGGAATTAGCTGATTGCAAGGTCCTACATGAAATCTGTTCAAATCAATCTCTCTTTTTCTTTCTTTCTTCCTTTCTCTTTCTTTCTTTTCTTTCTTTCTTTCTTTTTCTTTCTTTCTTTCTTTCTTTCTTTCTTTCTTTCTTTCTCTTTCTTTCTTTCTTTTTTCTTTCTTTCTTTCCTTTTCTTTCTCTCTCCCTCTTTGTTTTTCTCCCTTCCTTCCTCCCCTCCTTCCTTCCTTCCTTCCTTCTCTCTCTCTTTCTCTCCTTCTTTCTTTCAAAGGAAGAGTAACCTACTGTTTTAGTTTGCCAGTGCTGCTGTAACAAAGTACCACAGACTAGTTGGCTTAATCAAAGGAATTCATTGTCTCACAATTTTGGAGGCTGATAACAAAATCAAGGTATTAACAGGGCCATGCTTCCTTGAAGTTCTGTAGAGTTCTGGTGTTGGCTTGCTGACAGTCCAGAACTCAGTCTCTGCCTCTGTCAAATGGCCTTCTCTTTCTCTCTCACTGTATCAGTCATCTGTGTCTCTGTCCAAATTTCCTCTCTTTATAAGGACTCTTTGACGTTGGAGTATGGTCCACCCTAATCCAGTTTGACCTGGTCTTAATTATTACTACCTTCATATCTTAATTGGACTGGGAGTTGGGACTTTCTAGGGGACACAATTCATTCCATAACACCTGCAGATTAGTTAAGCTTAAAACTTATGCCTGACATTGCCTAAAATTATGGATGCATAACTTTATTAGATGAAGTGGTTTTAATAACCACTTGATACCCATATTATATTTACTATATTAACACCTTCCCGTATGTTTTATTTTTCCCTATGTGATCTACATTGCATAGGTTTCTACCCTTATGGCAAATTTAAGGAACCAAGGAATTTCTGTAAGTTTTCCATAGAAAAATTTCTATAAGGACTTTTAGTCTGAACTCCCTTTCTTGATTATGTTAGAGTTATTATATTACTTTCTTCGAAATAACTTTCCAATTTGATCATTGAATACATACGTATATAGACAATACTAAATACAGAACTGTACATGCTATTCATAAAATGAAATGTACATATTCATATTTATATTGCCGTAATATCACACACAATGAAGGAATTTAGGAAGGAGCATGAGGAACCTGATTTATTAGTATAATCTGATTATCACTGTGAAATCTTTTGACTAGGTTGAAATTTATATTTTACTCCTTTTTTCTTTAGCACAGATTATTACTACTGAGAGTAAGTTTTCCAGAAACAAAATTTACCCCAAGAAAGGATACTATAAACTTACTCAAAGAATGCTATGAGAGACATATGGTGATGGGCTCAAATGTTAGTTTTCTGAGTCACGATCAATAATCTCTTCATTAATTCACATTCTACTTTCATTCCAGAAGGATATGCTGTGTCTCAAAATAATACACAGATTTTTTTGAAACAAAGGTTAAATACCATGAGCTAAATTACACATAAAATGGAGCACATACAATATGAGAAAATAATACCGAATTTAACAGAAGTTGTACCAATTTAGAGCTGAGCAATCAACTCTGAGTGTTCTAACAGCCTTTAGCTGGGAAGCACAGTTGGTGACCATAGCTTTCTTTGACAACAGAAATAGCTATAACCAAGGCTTTACCTGCTTCTGAGCCCTGAGAATAATTTTTTAATTGACAATATCTTTTCTTTCCTTTTTAATTTTCTTTACAAAATTTGTAGAAAAATTCTGTATGTCAGGATTCACTGAATCTTTATTTTATGAGACAGTATATTAGTGCTTTACATTGATACCCTAATTTTATCCTTCCAATCAATGGGACAGGCAGTATTACCCCCATTAGCAGTAGAGGCAATAGGAACTTCGAGAACTTAATACTTGCTCAGGGTCAGTTCTCTATTAAGTGGACAATGTTGGTTTGGTCTATGGCTCTTTGAATCCTAAATCCATGCATTTAAAAAATGACTTTGTCTTCCCTTTCCATTGGTGGCTCCTATATTGAACTTCAGTAAAAGTATTAAGTTAGAAATAATATTTATGTGGGGAGCTAGAGTCCAGGTTAGAAAAGAAAATCTTCCAAGTAAGAATCAATACAAATGAATGACAGTCTAATGGTTATCAAATTTTATCATGCATTAGAATCACCTGGAGGGCCTATTAAAACCCAGATTTCCTTGCCCAATATGAAGAATTTCTGTTTTAGAAGCCTTATGAGAGGCCCAAGAATTTACCTTCTAGCAAGTTCTCAGATGATGGCAATGCAGCCTGGATAAACCCAGTTTTAGAGCCACTGTCTTAGTCTAAACCAATGGTCTGTGACCCTGGAGGCACAGTGGAATCATCTGGAGGAAATCTAAAATGCCGGAGCTCATCTTCTCATTAGTCTGGGATGAGTTTGGGATGGGTCTAGGCTGCTGTAGGCCTTAAAAGTTCCCCAGGTGATTCTCATATGCAGCAAGGGTAGAAAACCTTTGCTTTACACTCTCCCTATTCAATATCTGTGGCTTTGTTTAGGTTGAGACAAGAGATTGATAAAAGATAACTCAAGATTAAGATCCTTGACCAGTGCTTGAAACACAAGTATTATGCTCTTGATTAAAAGGAGAAGCCAGGCAAGTAGGTGCCACAACCTTCTACTGCTAGTTGAATGCGCTTTCTACTGTACCCTGAAAGGCCTGGAAATTCTTTTGGCTCCTTATCTTTTAGCCTGACATTATCCAGATAGACCCAACAGGACAAGGTTAGTCCAAAAGATGCCCTCCCAACCTGCAAATTAAGTAATTTATTGCATAAAATTGTTTACTATTACGTACCTCATTACCCAATTTTTCTCAAAGTTAATGATTTTGATTTTGGCTTCAAGAAGTCATGTTGATTTGTTTGTTCTGACAGTTATAAGTAAATAAGCTTATTTATCACTTCCAGAGATGACTCCTTAATATGATCTAAATGATCCTTGATAGTTGTACCAGTGTGAATGTACAGAGGGAACTCAGTGCAGCTGTGAGTGACATTTTGAAAAGGAGCTTCAGCCAAAAGGGACACTTTGATGAAAGCACAGGAGCTGCAGATGAGAGACAGTTTGAAGACAGCCGTTAAAAGCAGACTCTTACTCCAGAGAAGCTAAGAGAGGACAAATACCCCAAGAGCAACTAAGAGTGACATTTTTGAGGAACTGCAGCCTAGAGAGGAACGTCCTGGGGGAAAGCCATTTTGAAACCAGAACTTTGGAGCAGATGCCAGCCACATGCCTTCCCAGCTAACAGAGGTTTTCTGGACACCATTGGCCATCCTCCAGTGAAGGTACCTGATTGCTGATGTGTTACCTTGGACACTTCATGGCCTTAAGACTGTAACTGTATAACCAAATAAACCCCCTTTTATAAAAGCCAATCCATCTCTGATGTTTTGCATACTGGCAGCATTAGCAAACTAGAATAATAGTGCAATATTAAACTTTTCACTGACCTGCATTTTTATCTATTTTCCCAGGACACCCCTAATCTATCTTTCATGTGCCACATATAGACTGCTGCCACCATCTGACTAAGCAATATTGCCAGCCTGTTAGATGGGGCTGCCTCAGAGCCATGAGTTCCTTTTGGGTGCACTGCCATTTTAGTCTATGCAATGTATACGTGTGTGTGTGTGTGTGTGTGTGTGTGTGCGTGCATTGGCTATTTAGTTCAGTGTTTTACATTGTTGCATTTTTCTTATTTCAAAAAATGTTATTTCTTATTATTTCATAAAAATGTGTGTTTCCAAAAGGAATGGTACAATTATAAATTTTATAAAATGTTTTAACTCTTGGATTAGAACTCTTCTTATAATGACGAAGGCTATGGTTTAACTTTCATATCTTTGAATTTTATTCATGTTTTCAGGAACTTATTTTCTTCAACAATTAAATCTGTATAGTAGGTGGTTTCATTGCAAATAGTTATGCAAGTTAATTATTCACCTAAAATGAATTATCTTAATTTACATTTTCATTGTATTTGTGAGTTAAATTCATGACCCTGGCACAAAGAGTTTATTTAGTAGCAAAGATAAACATATGATCTGCAGGGAAGTGCTAAAGTTTGTAGGATTGTTACGTGTATGGTTCAAAATGGGAATTTAAAGTAAGTAATGGTTTACACCTGGGTGTGTTGGGATAGGCTTTGTGACAGAGTTAACACTTGTAGTTATTAAGCTATCAGGAGTAATCAGCAAGAAAGGAGAAGTGCATTCTAAAGAAACACAAATCAGAATGATGCACAATAATGCAGAAAATAAAAGTTTTTCTCTATGGTGTGAGCATTGGGTGCACGAAGAAGGGGAGGCAAATTACCATAAGGAATAAGAGAAGAAGATGTGATATAAACAAAATAAAATACCAGTTACAACCATGTGTAACAGATGCTGTCCATGCCCCACCCATATCCTTCGGGCCTTCACCAGTTCACTGTGCTGACTTCAGGCCTTTGGTGTCTCTGTGCCTAAGCACTGTGATGGACCTGTAAAAGGCCGCTGTGGCCACTCATGGCAGGCTGGAAGTGCAGAACGAAGTGAGATCTGCACCTCACCCCACCACCAGGAGCAGACTAACTGGATTTGGTGTGTATACACCCCAGCTACCTCCCCACTCCTGTAGGATAACTCCAGTGCACCAGCCAAGTAAAGCTTCAGCCACCCTGCTCCCTGTCTTTGTATCAGTTATCTACTCTTCTACGGGTGTTCCTTGTGCTTCTCAAATAAACTATTAGCAATAAGCCCTTATCTCAGGATCTGCTTCCTGGTAAATTTAAGCTAAGAAACCATGATGAGTGCTGGGAAGAAGTTCAAAAGTTTTAGATAAATGTAAAATGATTGTATTTTGAGAGCTCACACTGACAAGAAGGGAACAGATGAAATGGAGGTGGAAGAGAGTAGAGGCAGCCAAACTGGTGAGAAAATTGCCAGAGTGTAAGGAAAGATTGCCAGGGCCTTGGTCCCTGGCAGTGGGGAGGTGGGTGGTGGAGAAAGAGAGCATCAAGGATCTATGGGGCATATTAAGGCAGTAGGTGGGGAAGAAGTACAATGGGGGCCTTTGCGGACACTGAGAGGGAATGGTCAAAGGGATGTCAGAAGACCAGGAGAAGGATTATTGATTCAAGGAAAGAGGTATCTCCAGGATGGAAGAAGCAGTCAACAGCGCCAGAGGCTACAGACAGATGAGATCTGAAATGAGCCTGCTGGATTGGGAAACTGTGAATCATTTACAATCTTCACCAGATGAGTTTCAGTAGAATTATGGGGCAGAATTTGGACTGTAGTCAACTGAAGAATAAATGTGGTGAGCAAGTGATTCTAAGCCAGTCATTGGAAGAACTCAACGGTGAGCAGAACAAAAAAGGTAGTAATGGTTAAATGAGGGAGGCTTAAGGTCATAGAGGGAGTTTTTTGAAGGTAGGGGTGACTTGAATGGATGTATAGACTGCCATGATACTGCCGTGATAGTACAAGTGGAGACAAAGAGGTTGAAAATGCATCAGTTAGTAGTACAAGGTTTTTGTTCTGGAAGAGATGGCTTGGATGATGTCAAGAGCATAGCAAAGAGTTTAACGTCAGATTGTCAAGTTAAAGTGCACGTTGACATGCACAGGCACTTGAAGGGATGAACGAAGCCAGAAAGCTAATTTAAGAGGGATGTAATATTTGCTGTCTCTTCTTGTAATTGTTTTGATAGGCATTCCTGAAAACTTTTATTCACGAAGAAAATCAGAGTGTCTGTTGACGATACAGTCCTGGGCTCCACATGTGTGTAACAGAAGCAGAAGATGATAAATATAACTAAGGATTGGGAGTGGGGAAATAAGGGAGCTAATTAGGGAAATGGAATTGTAAGGTTTATGTTGATAATGATTTTCAAGCACTTTTGGAAGCAACAGATAAAAGAATGCAAAGAAAATGAGTTTATTTTCTAAAATACACTATTTTGTTTTACAGTTTCCTTTTGTTAACATCATCTAAATTGTGGAGATTTCTATTTTGAAAATATAAAGACTGCATCATGTGTGTGGATTACTAGTCCTCGCTTTGGCAGAAAACAAGTTAATGAAGTTTTAATGAAGGAGGTTATAACTTCCCTACATCTACTTACCATCTTCTCTAAATTTTGCCTAAAGTGTAGACTGATCACTAACGTCTACCACCTCTGCAAAAAAAAAAAAATAATAATAATAATTAACAACAAAAAAAGCAATCTTAGAGATCTCAATATTAATCCTAATTATAGCTCTGCCCAGTTTCTGCCTGCTATGTACAGACTTCTCGGGTTTTTGTTTTTCAGATCTTCTTTTTGGTGGCTAATTTCCTGAAGTCCCAGAGACAGCTGTCTGGAGGCCTGAGAGCAAAGATGATGAACATGCAGCATCAAGGAAATGGTTTTCTTGCATAAATAGTTCCATTTAGACCCGAGCACTTCTTTATTCTTGCCTGACTGAAGAACATCATGTCAGCTAGAAGTAGAATAAATTGTGATTCTTGCTAAATTCAGACTTTTTTTTTTCTTGTTAATGGTAGTTAGGGTTAATTTCTCTAATCTGCTTTAAAAGCAAGGTGAGATTTAATCAAAGTAATCTCCAAGTTGCTGTAGTGTGGCATGTTAACTGTGTATCTTATAGTAAAACAAAGCATGAAGATATTTGTAAAAGAAACCAATGAAAAAATATTAAATGAACCTTTTTAACATTCAAAGAAGGTTTGTTTTTATTTCTGGGCAATAAAGCTTTCTATTTTACTCATTGTTTCCCCATCAGTCAGAAAAAAGTGAAGTTTATTGGGGTTTTTTTTTGTGTGCACTTAGGGTTTCTAGTAAGAGTAAGCTACTTTTTTTGCATCTTAGATGAGGAAGTGCTCTTGAGTGAAATCCTTCTCTTAGCATCTGCTTGGCTAAAGTTTGGGCTTCATAAAATTGGTGGACTCTTCATGGTCCATGTGAAATAGAAGATTAAGCAATTAACCACTTTTGAAACTATGTTAACAGTCAATTGAAGTGATTCTTACACTGGGCTCTTTCACACCCTGTATTATTGATGAAGACAAATCTATAAAGTGCAGTATTAGTTATGATCCAGTGCCAAGCTGGGTCATTTAGGGCTTGAAGTGGACAGTTCAATTTCTAGCCTAGAATATGTTCATTCCCATGATGACTTCTATTAGTGTTTTCATATAGTTAAACTAGTGATTTTCAATCATTTTTGACCTGTAGTACCTAAATATTAATTGATTTTGACATCCTCTGATTTAATTTCTATATTCTACATACCATTTTTGCATTTTATTGGGTGACTTTATACTTAAATATAAATGTCACATTATTTGTAGGATTTTTTCTTTGAGAAATCTAAAAAATCCCCTAATTTGTCTTAAAAGCAGATTTGGAAATAATTGCATTAGATATAGAGAACTGTAAGGGATCTTAGGGAACTTCTGATCATAACCATTATTTTAGAAATAAAGAAACAGGCCAAGAGAGGTGAAGTGAACTGGCTAAGGCCAAACATCTAGCTACTGGTTGTAGTAGACAGATTACAAAATGACTGCAATTGTTGACACCACCTGCATGCACACTCATTGCAATGTGACTTTGCAGCTTCTTCCATCGGGAAGTAGTGTCTATTTTCCCAAACCTTCAATCTGGGCTTGCACTAAGACTTGTTTTGGCCAACAGAATGTGGAGAAAATAAGGGTACCAGTTCTGTAGTAACAGATGATTAACACATAATTCATTCATATATATACATATATATGTATATACTTATATAATTTTTGCTCTCAGAGTATTCTGGAAAATCAGCATATGTGGAAGAATTTTTTTTTTTTTTAACCTTAACTCTTGCTTCCAGCTACTTGGCAAATTTTCAAATATTTGCTGTTTTCACTTGTATATAGTGCAATTTCTTTCACATCTTCTAACTCAGAAAGTTTTCTAAATGTGTTCTTTCCTTTTCTGTTATTGAGTTTTTTAGGAACATCTTCAGCCAAGGTAGAATTTTTGACTGTGCTTTGTGGCACATAGCTTTAATCCACTTAACAGCTTCCAACACATTTCAGTTTTTTGGCAGGCCAGCGATACTCCTCAGCTTTGTCTATACCAGCAGGAAAATTTCAGCTAGCAAGAATGGAAAAGAATGGAAAGAATGGAGAAAAATATCTTTAACCAAGGGGGAGGTCAATTTGCTGGGTTTGATAAACATCAGTTCTTTGTCACCTGAGCCATGCACATTAGCTTGAGATATTATCGTATTTGTTTTTTATTTTGGGTGATTTACTCATTCTTGTATGAGAGACAGTATGCTGTAATAAAATGAACACTAAGCTTTATGACTGGAAATCTGAGTTCCATTTCTAGATCATCCACTCAGTAGCTGTGGATCTGTGGGCATGCCACTCAACCTCTCTTTAGTCCAATTTTCTTATTGCTTAGCTCTTTTGGAGATTGAGGTGAAGCATGTAAAGCATTTTGTAAGCTCCCATTTTTTCAGTTGCTTCCTGGACATGCTCTGCTGAATGTCCCACATCAAAAGTCCATCTCTATGTATATTACATAAGCCTTCAATTTCTTCTGACTTCCCTAATTCTGTTAAATAGCACTAACATTTTACCAGTTACCCAGATTTAAAATCTCCAGTAGGTTTTTGGTGACTTTCTCTCTTTATTCCTTACAAGTCATTGAATTATTTATTCTTTTCTGCATTCATCTAATGCTTATTAATCACCTGCTCCTTTTTCTGTTGCTGTATATCCTACCTCTTTCAGTCTTTGTCCCTGTGCTCCAAGACAGACTTTGCTCACTCTTGTCTCCCTATTTCAAACTCTGGCTCTTCTGGACTTGGCATCTGTTATAGGTTGAATTGTGTCCCCCCAAAATATATGTTCAAGTGCTAACCCCAAGTCCCATGAATGTGACCCTATTTGGAAATAGGATCTTTGAAGACATGGTTAGTTAAGATGAGGCCAAACTAGATTGGGGGTGGGGGTGGGGGTCCAATCCAATATGATGGATGTCCTTAGGAGAAGGGGAAATTTGGACACACAGACAGACACCAGAGAGAAGATCATGTGAAGATGGAGGAGGGAGAGATTGGAGTGATATATACTCATACCAAGGAATGTCAAGGATTGCTAGCAAATATCAAAGCTAGACAAGGCAAGGAAGACGCCCCTGCCCCCCTACAGGTTTTAGATGTAGCCTGGCCCTGCTAACATCTTGATTTTGAGCTTCTAGCCTCCAGAACTGTGAAACACTAAGTTTCTGTTGTTTTAAGGTATCCAGTTTGTGGTGGTTTGTTATGGCAGCCACTGGAAACTGAGACAGAATCCATTTTGGCTCTCTTATCCTAGACTGTACCTGATTCTATCACCTCTCACTTAGCATGCTCTTCCAGCCCCAGTTCCTCTTGTCTCTGGTAAGAAGAACTGCCTTTACTAGACTGTGTCTTGTACAACCTCACCCCCAATGGCCAGCTGTGGCCTCTAAGATAGTTTATTCCCAATGCCATTTCCCTGATGGAGGAAGGGATGCAGACACCATCAGTGACACTGGGTATGTTACGTAATTTTAATAAATGTCATTTTCATCATTTATAATATGGGATGGTTACTGACTACGTCACAGTTTTATTGTGAAGGTGAAATGAGGTAAAGCACGTGACTGGCACAGAGAGGCACTCACATATTGAGTTCTTCCCAAAGACTTGAATATGAGTTTGTAACACAACTCAGTCTTTCTCATTTGACAATTCAAAATAGAAGAATCTTATAATCTAATCAGGAAGAGGAAAATGAAATGTATAATACAATTTGTGTACATAATATGGAATATAAAAATACAGTGCAGAAAGATAATTAAAAATGAAAAGGTGAGAGTAGGAAGTAGGATTAGTCAGGAAAGGCTGGTAGATAGCTTTTATAGAAACTAGTATATATGAATTGGTAAAAACAGAGAAAGAGAATACCCTTGGTGTTGGAAATTATATTGGAAAATGCTTAAGAACAAAACAACAATAAGGTACTGGCCTGGTAACATGGAGAGGATGGGTTTTGGGTGAAGGATCATATTTAGTGAGTGGAGTGGTGCCAGTTATTGCAGACTTAAATTCTGGTCCTATTAATAGAGAAATATGTGCAAGCCAATGTTACTAATATCCAAGTTTTATTTCCAATGAAACATGCGCATTTTGTCCTGTCATTATTAATAAGGCAAGTTAGGAATCTAAAGAATTTGCAAATTATTTGATATTATATTAAACAAGCAATCTCTAAACCCAGTTTCAAAATGCATTGTTTTAAATGTGGAGAAAAATATTTGTGGAGAGAAAATTTGGCTGCATTTAAAACACAATCCCTCTCAGTGGTGGGTTCTGTGTTTTATTTATGAATGTTAGGTGCCTTCCCTTTTCTGTGTGAATTAGGCTAGAAAATCGCAGGTGCAAAAGTCTTTGGCATTATCTAATCCAAGTCCTGCACATTTTACAGATTAGGAAACTGAGAGTAGGAGGTTAAATATTTTTTACAATGTCATAGCTAGCCACTGGCCAAGATGAAACTTAATTTTTTCTCTAGATTTTTAATCTAATGCTTTAAAAAATATACAGATGGAATTAATATAGTCAAGACAATACTAAAGGAAAAGAGAAAATCTGGAGGATTTATACCACCAAATAGCAAGACTTACTCTAAAGCTATAATAATAATTACAGTATTAAATTTGCAAAAAGAATAGAGGTTCCATAAACATACCCACACAAATCTGGTTTCTTGATATGACAAGTGTGGCACTTGCTGCTCTTTAGTAGGGAATCTATGGTCTTTTCAATAAATAATGTTGTGTCAACTGGATATTGTTATGGAAAAAGAAAATGACCCTGACCTCTACCTCACTCCAAGCACAGAAATATCGTGAGGTAGATCACAGAACTAAATGTGAAGACTAAATCAATCGATATTCTAGGATAAAACATGGAGAATATCTTTATGACTTTGAAATAGGTAAGGATGTCTTAACCGAGATACACAAAACACTAGAAAGATATTTCATAGTATCAAAATGGCTAAGAAACATATGAAAAGGGGCTCACCATTGTTAAAACCACAATTAGAATATATTCACTGGAATGGCCCAAATTAAAAAGACTAATACCAGGTTTTAATGGTGATATGAAGCAACTAGAATTCTCCTTCACTACTGATGGATCTGTAAACTGCTACAACCACTTTAGAATTTATTTGCCAGTATCTACCAAAGAGAAACATACACATACCTTATGATGCCATATTTCCATTTTTGGGTATATATCAAAGAGCAGTGATTGCATAAGTTCTTCAAAAGACATGCATATGAATATTCAGAGGTGCTTCATTCATAATAAAGATAAATGGAAAACAATCCAATTGTCCATCAAGAATAGCATGGGCAAAAACATTGTGGAATATTTATATAATGGAGTCCCATGCTGTGGTAAAGAGGACCGGGCTACAGTTTCTATGAATCACATAAACATAAGGTTCAATAAAAGAAGCCAGACAAAAAAGATACATATTGCATAGTTCCATTACATTAAAATAAAAAGCAAACAGAATGAACATATGGTGATGGATGTTAGATCAGTGGTTACCTTGGAACAGGAATAGAAAGGGAATTGAGTGGGAGGCCCTGGAAATCTATATCGTGATTTGAGTTGTGGTTACCTGGCTATTCACGAATGTAAAGTTTATAGAGCTGTATTATGCACTTTCCTGTACAGAATTATCTCAATTAGAAAAAAAATGCAGTGATGTTATTCCCTGAACCAAAGAGTTTACCACTAAGAAATCTAGGAGAAATGTTTGCTTCATTTCTCTTAGTCTAATAAGTGCTTCAAATATTTGCTCTCCAGAGGTTGTCACCCCAGCACCACAGCCCCCAATATGTGTCTTGTCACAACACACGTAGATAATGCTGACATTTTCATGGCATGCTGACTGTGCACAGTTGGAAGTGACAGGCCTTGGGTCTCTCTCTGGCCCAAAATACAGACTGGTTTTGGCATTAGCAAACATAGCACTGGGATATAAGGCAGATATAGCCTGAGATCGTTCTGCATACTTTGATACAGAAAAACTACATAAGTGAAAAGACAAGTTCAGCAAGCACTGTTAGCCTTTCCATGGCATGTATTTTCTTCGAAACTAAATTTTACACTACATTAAAAGTAAAGAGATATTATGTAAACAGCCGCATGTATTTTCTAGTGCAGGGAAAGATCAGAGAAAAAGATTTTAATTTAAGTGGGAAAATTGCAATATTCTGGAGTCATCATGGAGCTAATGTGTAGCATTCCCTGGGGCTAGTGATCAGGCTGTCCCTTGAAATCTGTTTGGTAGACGACATTAGCTATATTTGCTATCTATGTCTTCTCTATTAAATTAAAATCTTAAAGGACTATTAATGAAAAAAGGACAATTTTATTTGAAGCTGTATAGCATTCTTCTAAATTAAACACAGGTTTTCATTTATAGTTTTTTGGGGGAATTAGATACCTTCTACATTAATTTATTCAAGCACAGTTTCAAAATTTAAAGCCATCTTTCATTCATTGTGGTTTTCTATAGGAATTCAGAAAAAGATGCAAGGAATGTTGCGGCTATCCAATATAGTCCCTGCACTTTACAGATGAAATTTAAATAGTATCACTTATGTATTTTCCCTGTTAGAAATAATATGTTTTAAGAAACATTTTTTTTTTCTTCGCTACCTGTTATGGACTGAATCATGTCCCCCACAAAGATATGTTCAAGGCCTAACCCCATGTCCTGTAGATGTGAACCCAATTGTAATTAGGATCGTTGAAGCTGTCATTAGTTAAGGTGAGACCAAACTGAAGCAGGGTGGGCCTTAATCCAACGTGACTGGAGACCTTATAAGCAGAGGAAATTTTGATACAAGGAAGGGAGACAGATGGCCATGAGCCAACGCAGAGATTGAGTTGTGGATTGTTGGCAAGTCGCTACCAAAACACTACCACTTCCTTGAAAGCATGATCCCGCCGATACCCTGATTTTGGACTTCTTATTTCCAAAACTGTGAAACAATAAGCTCCTGTTGTTTAAGACAGCTAGTCTGTGGTATTTGTTACTGAATTATTGGCAAAGATACTACCACATCTGCAAATCACTGCTTGAAGAAAAAACACCTCTCTCAATTTTCCCAAAAGTTGATTCTTTTAAGAAATTCTACTCTGGTTGAAAGAAACATTGAGAATCTTTACCAGATAAAGCTTAAAATTTTTGCATTTCAAAAACAACACATCTCTGCAAACCTTTATCTAACAAATATGGCTCTCCCTAGCTTCCTTTCAAAACCAGTCCCTGAAAAGGTAAGAAACTTATTGTTTGTCACAAAAATGTGAATACTGTTAAAGTTCTCTCTCTCTCTTTCTCCCTCACTTTGACTCTGGCTACTTAAAAATGAGAAAAAAAAATGCTACTTGAGTCCACCAGCTAATAAATATGATGATAATCTTCTCTTTGGATTATTTCCAAAATGATTGGTATATTTGTTTCAGTAATTTATTATACTTTTTAGGTATTAATAATTTTACATCTGTCTTTCGTTCATGTAGTTTTGGCAATGGACTTAAGACAATAAATAATTACTTTTTAAGCTAAGACTTCTCTTTGTGATGAAGAGAACTGTGTGATTGATTTTATTTCAGTCTGATGTTAGGAAGTGACAGCTGGGGATCTTATGGGGTCTAAGAATCATTCACCCTATAATTTGATGCAGCAGTCTATAGGCTTTGAATATAAGGATTAGATTTATCTCTATCTGGCTTGAAAGATTTTCCCTCTCTCCCACTGTGATTTTACCATTTTCTCTGTTCTGAAATTTCCATTACAAATGTCATGGAGCTAGAATTTTGGCTACCCTTTAGACCAGAGGTTCCTAACTGGTGTTCAGTGACATACTGATATCCAGGAATGCTTATGGATATTCTGGGAGATGATCTCTTGGACCTTGGAACAGCAGGTGGGGCCTTAAGGCACCTTCCATTGCTTGGTGTGCTGTCAGGTGAACAATGCTAAGAAGAACAAATTCTATCTCTTTTGTTTTGTAGATGAAGAAGCTAAAACCCTTCCAGTTTGGAAGGTTTTGTTACATGGTATGCAGTCCCATGGCTAGGAACAGAATCCAGATTTTGTGGCTATTACTCCAATGCCCTTTGGGCATGACACACTTCCTTCTTTGGGTGAAACAGTAGAGTTTAGTGACTGCCCTTGATACACACTCTAATTGGAAGGGGTGACCAAACTAATAGTAATAGCTTACTGGAGTCTTCCTGGAATCCTCTTTACATGTATTCCTATCAGTTTATATAAAATGATTTTAAGATAGACTTTATTATCACCTTTTTACAGATGTAGAAATTGGCATTCAGAGAAGTTAAATGACTTTTCAAAGATTTCATAATAAATTATAAAATGCAAAAGGAGGTTTATCTTGCTCCAAAGCCTATGTTCTTTGGATGATATCATGACAAATACCTGTTGAAATGAGAAGTAATTGTCATCTTACAAGATACTGAAATTCTGCCTGCAAAGAAAATTGATACAAGATAGTTAATTTTTAATATATGAGAAGAAAGGGAGGCAATAGGGACTTTCTATGGCTAGCAGGACCTACTGTCCTTGTTGAATTAAAATGGCTTTTGGGGAGTGGATGAATTGGGGTATTTAAAACAAGTCAGAGAACTTCCGTGAAAAGAATCTTAGGATAATTTTATTATTTTCACCGAGTCTATCAGGCACAGAAGTCGGGAAACTTTCAAGTTTAATTTACTACATAGAGATAAACTTTCACAAAGCTTTAAAACCTGGATTCTAAAATATTATGTTTAGATTCTCCCAGTATCCCCATCCTCTCTAACAAAAATAGTGCATGTAACAAAGGGATTTTGAGGAGAAATTTCTGATCTTAAGTTGTCTTATCCCTCGTTACTCCATATTCACTTTACTACCAATAGGTGGTTTGAAGAAGTAAGTTTTCTGGTCATTACACATATGATGGGGTAGGTATGTGGGAAACAACTTGTATCTTAAAACAAGGAAATGAGAAACAGAAAAAATGGAATAGCCAAGTACAGATAGATTTGACCTTTCAAAGCTATTAAAATATTTTAAACTTTCCTTGAATGGAAGACTGATTCTAGATCTGTGGCCAAAAATTGCACAAATGAGCCAGGGACATTCTGTTGTACTAGAACTTAAGACACACAAAGAACAATAGACTGTGTCAGATGAACAAGGAACTCACTCACCTATTGGCCAAAGAAGGGAAAATTGAATATCAAGAATGCTATGAAGCATTAATTGAAATGTATTGTATATAAAAATTCTATAAGCTTATAATAGTGTGAGAGAAAAGGTAAAAACCACAAATAATAAGCAATTTAATGGATGATCACTGAAAATATAATTAGAGTGCTAATTCCTTACTCTGAAAATTGTCATGTTTGCTGTCTTCTCCTCTATAAACTGCATTTTAGTTTAATCATAGCACTAGCTGATGAGAGAAATTTCTACTTTACAAGGTGTTGCCAGATGATTAATGTGGAGTGATATATAATATTAAAAAAAAAACACATTGTAGCTCCTAATGAAGTAATTTATTCAAGTTTGGGAAATCAATAGATAAATCAATCTTAACATCAGTAAAAGTGGGAAATATTGGGTGCTTCCTGATATGATGCAGTGTACACCTATGAAATGTTCTTGCAAAAACAATGATTCTGAATTTAATTGACATCCATTTGTATGAAAGAACTAACTTTCATTCATAGGAAATACCAGGTATAGAACAGAAAAATCTAGAATGTGATACATTTTACAGGACCAAGTCCTGTGATAAGTTAGTGGTAAGGAACAGAGAAAAGAAGATAAAGGAAGAGAAGGAAAAGGAGGAGGAGGAAGAGGAGGGGAAAAAGAAGGAGGAGAAGGAGACGGAGAAGAATAGTGGTTAAGTTCTAGGTTAAAGAGACTTGAGAAGCATGATAATCAAATGGCATATGTAGTCCTTGTTTGGATCTTGAATCAACTGGAGCAAATGAAAAGTCTTTAATTATAGTCAGTACTTTGGTTTTCTGTTGTCATTTATGTACTCACAATTTTGCATTTTGGTCAGGGGGTAGGAAGGATAGCACTCTGCTCCACTGGCATCAACAAGGATGGCTCACCTGGCCTTTAAGATTAACTTCCAAGATGGACCGCCCTCACAGGGACGGCAAATTGGTGGTCGTTGTTAGCCTGGAAATCTGTCAGGGCTGTAACTGGTGCCCTCCTTTTTCCTTCATGTGGGTCTCTTCATGTGCTACTAGTGCTTCCTCACAATAGAGCAGCTGGATTACAAGAAAGAGGAAACAGAAGCTGGCAGTCCTCTTAAAGACTCTGCTCAGAACTAGCCAGTGATCCTTCTGCCATATTTCATTGATCAAAGGGGTCACAATCTTAGCCCACATTCAGGGGGTTAGAGAAATAGACCTCTTTGCTCTGTGAAAGGAGTGACACAGGAAGGTGTTTCAAGTTATCAGGAAATAATTTTATGTTTAACAGTGACACTCTGATCATGCAAGAAAATGTAAAAAAAAAAAAAAATTAAGATGCAAAGTGAAGTATGTAGGAGTGAAATAAAATGATGTCTGGGGTTTTCTTTTTAAAATACTTTGGCAGAAAAGAAAAATAAGGATAGAAAGAGACAGATGAAGCAACTGAGTCAAAATCTTGATAATTGTTGAATATAGGTGATGGGAATACAGAGGGATAACCCTACTTTTGAGTATGTCTGAAAACTTCCATAATCATTTTTTTAAAATATCAAGACTTGAAATACTAGGAGAGCTCCTAACAGAGAAGACTAGAAGGAAGAGACTCAGACTTCTGATTAAATCTGTTTTCATTTGATTAAACTTTATTACATCTGAAATAATACTCTTCACAAGTATTAATTGGAGAAAGCATGCAGAAATGGAAAAAATTACAGGGGTGCTGAGGCTTTGGGGAGGCATGGAAGACTAGCCAAACATGGTGGGCTGCTTGAGGCTGGTACAGATGATGCTTGTTTCTTGTGTTTGAAACTGACTGTGTGAGGACTCAATGCTTCCATCTCCTGGAACCCATGAAGGGAAGGGCAAGATGGCTGCAGACAGTGACCTCGCTGACCTTCTGCACTGATGCCAACAATTGTCAGCACACAGGCCTATTCTTATATGAGAATAACCCTTCTTAAGTAATCCCTCTCAGTCAAGCAGTCTGTTACTTACAACTCAAAGCATTCTTAACCGATAACACTCTAGAGCAGAGGGTGCCAGCGTAGCTCTCCAGCTATTACTAATTAAAGAACAAGGGGCAAGTGTAGATGCCCTTTCCAAGCGTATTAGAAATAAATTGTAATTTAAAAGAAAATTAAGTTCAGGACCACCTGAAGAAGAAAATTAGTTTCAAAATATACATTTCACATTCAGAAATATTAGTGCATTTTTTTAAAAAATGACTTGATATCAAGGATATCCAGGACCAAAAGGACTAAATGGATATTAAAGGATCACCTGATTCCAGCTACTGCTTTCAGATAGCTAAATTTAAAATGGCCATTTTACAGCTGAGGTTACTGAAGATTCAGAACCTAAGTCTCATACTAAAGTTTGTACAAGATGGTATAGTCAGTATGAAAGCATGAATTTGGAGCCAGAGATTTCCTAGACTAGAATCCAGAATCTACCATTTCCTGGTTTTTGAGCTTGGGCAAGTTACTTATTTTTCAGAGCTCAATTTGTTTTCAAGGGGTTTGTGAAGACAGAGTAAGATAATATACAAAAAGTGCTCATCTCAGTATTTTGGTCATGTAGGGGCTCAAACTTTCTTTTTTTAATTGATGGAAGAGAAAAGAGGAATGGGAGATGAGAGACACACAGGACTAAGCCTTGATCTACCTCCTTTACCTATTGAAGGATGATAGTGTCTTATATTTCAAATTTAGTTAGTTGGGCCTGTGGTTGATTTTACTGCATTTTTCCTACAGATTTTAGGAACCATATTACCACCTTTGAAATTTGGTTACATAGATCAAGATATTTCTCATTCTCAAATTTTATTAGTCATAGTTCCTTATTAATTTAGGAAATGATTTCTTCAATAAAGACTTATCTCATTTGATAATGGTCTCCAAATCCTCTGGATTATGGCAGGGATTTTACTTTGTAATAATCTCCCACCAGAACTGTTCAAACATCTGGGAAGGCAAGAGAGAGCTATGCAGAAAAATCTAAAGCATAGCAAAAAGGGACTCAGGCTGACCAAAATGAATCTTTTCTGCTTTTCACTGGTAAGTTTCTTTACAGGGATCATTTATGCCCTAATATTTATTTTATTGTCAACTAATGAAAGAAAATAGGGTATACCCTAAACTGCCTCTGTGTTGATATTAATACATTTGGAATGTTGTAAGAAAGTGCATATCAGAAAGGAGAGAAGGGACTCTTTCATTAAATGGCTTAAACCAACTGTATTCAAAGATAATTGAATTAGATAAAGTATACATGTACCTACAACAATTACTGGTTGACATTTTGATGCTGAATTTCTGAGCATTGTTTTCTGTATACAGTAGGGGTGGGTTTTTTTGTTTTTTGTTTCTTGGTGTTTTTTTTTTTTTTTTTTTTTTTTTGGCTTTTATTTCTTTATTATAGAAGTTATGGATTTACAGAACAACCAAGCATAAAATACAGGATTCCCATACAACACCCCACCAGGAATGCTTTGCATTGATGTGGAACATTTGTTTCAACTAATGATAGTACATTTTTATAATTGTGCAATTATTTGAATTCCGTGGTTTAGCTTAGGGTTCACTGTTTGTTAGTGTAGTTCCATGGATTTTTTAAAAATTTGTATCCTGTTACAAAATTGTATGCAGTAGTTTTGAGGAAACTACTATTTATTGTGGATATGACAAATTTTGCAAAATATGCTGCCATTTGCTTTGAGCCACTCTTGAAATCAAAATTTCCTCTTAATTGTTTGAGTTACAAATTCCCTTCAGTCTTGGCTTGGTTAAACTTCCATGGAGGCAGCTTTCTGAGTACAGCACAGTAAATGCAAGGTACAGTAGATTAATCCAGTCCTGGAGATGTGCTCATTCAAGGGTATACGTACCTTTCAAATTCTTCCTTACATTATTACTTTCTTTTTTTTTTTTTTTTTTTTACTTTAGCCTGAAGTGGATCAGTGAAAGTTATCAGGTAGTTGTAGATCTGCAAACACTTTAAAACTCTAACCTACAATTGTTACCATCTGCCAATGCTTAAAAATGGATTCCAAAAATAATCTTATTCATTTCTATCTGTGTTTACAGCAGGACATTATACCTGCTCATTGTTTTTTCAAGATGTCTATGGGAGATCCCTGTCATTTGGAGAAATAAAATGGTTCATTCTGATGTTTGTTTTCTTTCAAAATTGCAAATAAGATTAACATAAGCATTAGAGATGGTACTGACATACGTTGTAATACCCAAACAGGAAGCATTTTAAGCCAAGATAAGGGATTTAATCTTCCAGCATCTTGAAAAATAAAATGCAATTGTGAGTTGTGGGAGGCTGAATCATCGAGTTCAGGTTGCCTACATTGTCCCAATTGACAAAATAACTGCCAGCTCTCAACTTTGCTTAGTGCCATATAAATTTGACTAGAGAAATTCCATTTCAGGTGATTCAAATGGTATTGTGCATTCTTTTCTAGTTGATCCAAATGAGCTATATGTGGTTTGTATGAATATACTTCCTATCAATATAGGCAGTGCTGCTGGAGAAGGTTGCATTCTGAAATCGTTCTGAATGGTAACATAATCAGTATGCTAAAGTTTCTATAATATAACATAGTTAGGCATAGCATGGCATACATTTGTAATCCTGCTGCTGAAGACATATAGCCATATAAAGAGGACGATTGTCTTTCTTTGTAATGTAGGGAAGGGAGCACAATTCTCAAACAGTATTGCTTCAAATTCATGCCTCATGGACTTAATATGACTGCAACCCTTTTCTGTCTTTTAAAGTTGTCCTTAAGAAGTTACTTGCTCAGAAACTTATTTAATTGGACTGAAACATCATGAGCACTGAATTCTTTTCTTTGAGCACTCCAAAATTTGTTACGGAAATCAATTGCTTTAATAAGAAAATGTGCACAAGGCACTTGGAAAAAAAATGTAAACTATTTTAGGTGTTTTTATTCCTTCTGGTGGAGTAAATAACTAGTTATTTAGCACACAAATTCTCAGGTATGCTTTTGTGACATCCTACTCTGCTGTTATCAGCTATGAAAAAGGATTGGGTTTACAAATTTTTCCAGGAATTTGTGTATAATCTAAAATATATTTTATCTGTGCTTGTAGGAATGTGAACATATGGGATACTGCACTTAAAAGAGATTTTAAAACCACTGATTTAGAGGAAAGGAAGATTAAGGGATTAAAAAGTGAAGGTATATATAGATACATTGACTTTTAAGTCTCTAAGGAAGCAGGTGATTTTAAATATCACATAAAGATATCACATAAGTATGACATAAAAATATCACCTAAGTATCACATAATGATTACAACTAAAGAAAGACAGTGAAAGAGTTAAACGTTCTCTCATTTAAAAGTGTAGGGGAAACTGTAAAGCTTTTAGTACACGGAGTTTTTAAGAGAAATATAAAGGCAGAAAGTTGAACTACTCATTCTGAACCAAGGTGATTATAAATAACCCATTACAGGTGATTGCTATTATTTTGGATCTATTAATTCAGAAATGGGGTCTATCTTTCAAAAGGGAGGTGGGAGCACCTTTTTAGATATGCCGCTCTGACTTCGGGAACTCTTTCCAGAGCTTTACGTTGTTATGAGGCTTTTCAAATAGCTTGTCACTTGAAGTAGGATGATTTTCTTGTTGAGCTTATCATACAGTTATCAAATTTAACTTGACTTTGTAACCCAGTGAAGTACTTATTCACAATAATACGGTGCCTCCTAAATACATTGTGCTAGGAAATGGGGATACAGTGAGAATAAGAGATCATTTTCCCAGCCCTTACACTGATGCATTCAGCCTAGTGGGACATCAAGGCTACAAAAAGGTAACTAGAATAATAAGTACTTTGAATTAGTGCAACCTTTTGACCCAGCGAATTTAAGTACATTAACTGGTAATTCTGGATTTCCACTGACTGCATTCATGTGTAGAAAAACCACTATTTACTAAGAAGACCAAGTAGCAGAGGTCTCAGACTTATTCTGTAACTTAATGGATAAAGAACAGGACCACTACCAAGTTTGTCATTACTGAAAAGTGATACTTCTCCGCTCCTAGATCAGAACTGTAGTTTCCTGTATTTCTTCAAAGAGTTTTAAAATACTGCTTGTTTGTATTTAGTTATTTTTCCCAAGTGGAATTCATTTTGATGTATAGAGTGGGGTAGGCATCTAATTCATGTTTTTCTATAAATAATCAATTATCCTAGCACCATTTATTCAGTGATTTGAAATGCTGCCTCTTTCTTTATTTGGGCTCTCTATTCTATCATTGGTTTATCTCTAACCCTTCCCTTATACCTTTTCTTTCAAATACTTATAAAGATATTCCAATGGCAAGTGGAAAAATACCCACCCCCATCCTTCATCAAAATTTGAACTTTGTAAGTTTTTGTGCTTCTATATAAATTTTAGAGTCAGCTTGCCATGTTATATGAAAATCTTCAATGGGAATTGATGAAAATGGAATGGAATCTCATGTCACTTTTAGGGGAAATTGACACCATTATGGTGTTGAGTCCTCTCATCCACAAACATGTATAGCTCTTCACTTATTCACTCTTCTTTCATTTTATTTAATAATGTTTCATAACTTTCTCCATAAAAGTCTTACATATCTTTTGTTAAATTTATTCCTAAGGGCTTAAGAATTTTGGCCACCATTGTGAATATTTTTTTTCTAATTTGTTTTTGCTGATTTATAGATACATTATTGATGTACAGAGATTGATGTTGCAAATAAGTAATTTTGCTGAATTATCTTTTTAATTTTGATAGGTAATCTATAGTTTTTCTTAGATTTTTCTATGCAGGAAGTCTATAAAATTTCCTCTTTTTTAGCAATCATACCATATTCAGCCTCTCTCTCTCTCTCTTCCACAGCATTGATACATAAGAATGACATAATTGTAAGCAATCCTAGTGTTGTTATAAGCTTTCATGTAATTACTTCTAATTAGGTCTTCCTATGGTTTTTGATAATTTACCCTAATGAGGTTAAGGAATTACCATCTTTTCCTAATTTGCTAAGATTTCATAATGGATTAATGTTAAAATATTCAAAATGTTTAGAATATTGATTGAGATTGTAATATACTTTTAACATACTTTTATGTAGAGATGAATATTAAAACATCCTTAGATTCCCACGTTAAACACTTTTTATATACTCTACCAAATTTAATTTTGTTAACATTTTATTTAGGATTTTTGCAACTATGTTAATAAGTAAAACTGTGCTGTAATTTCTAGAAAATTCTGTCACCTTTCCTAGAAAGCCTATTATTCCTATGTTGTAGTGTCTCAATAAACCTTTCACACTTTTAACTGCATGATTCCTGTGTTTTCTATTTATCCTTCTATGCTGCTTCCTGGGTGAAATCTTCAGCCTTTTCTAATTCTCTATTTTGAGGTCTAGAGCTCATCCAAATGTTTGATTATTTAGAATAAATTTCAGTGATTATATTATTCATTTCCAAGATATTTTAATTGTTTGTTTTTTGTTCCTAATCACTGGTTCTTGTTTCATTTATGCCATTTTGCCTAATCATAAATTATTTATTGAATATTACTTTTTTATTTAGCTCTGTGAAGATCATAAATATTCATCCTTAAATTATTTCTCCATCCATTTTATGAGTTTCATTCCCTCTGGAATTAAATTATTTTATTTTCAGATTACCAATTCAGTTGACTCTTTCTCAGCATTTGATCTCTTAAGGTGTTTTAGCTAATTTTGAATGAGAACCTCTCTTTTCTCTCTCTCTTTCTCCCTCCCTCTGTCCTTCGTGGTCTCCTCACTTCTCTCCATCTGGTTGTGAAGCAAAAATCTCAGTGTTGCTCTCTGAGGCCTAATATAAAACCAGGGCTTATGTTGCAGGTCCAGAGATCCCAACCATAGGTCATATGGGCATATTACTCTTCTCTTCCATTGCGTCACTAAACTAGCTAGCAACTTGTTTCAGATCCTGGTTTACTTGAATTCTGCTCTTCTGGCCCACCATCTCCTACAAGCAACAGCCCTTGCAGCTCTTGGCATAAGCTTTCATCAGCCTCTGTTTAAAGCTATGAGTGATGCTGTGACTACTGGCCTTCAGCATGGGAGTTGTCTTACATGGAAGATGTCTATCACCCATTACTCTACAAGTACTAAGAACTGGTCAACACTGCCTGTTTCTGGAAGGGGACTTAATAGTTCCAAAGCTTCAGCTTCACTTACCACTTCGTGTTTCTGATAGATTTGAACTTTGTAAGTTTTTGTGCTTCTATGTAAATTGTAGAATCATCTTGCCATGTTATATGAAAGACTTCAATGGGAATTGATGAAAATGAAATGGAATCTCATGTCACTTTTACGGGAAATTGACAACATTATGGTGTTGAGTCCTCTCATGCACAAACACATATATTTTCAATACAGCAAGTGTACACCTCCATGATTATCTATGTAGAGTATACCTAAGTCTTCTTAATTTTCCCCAAATTTGTCATATGTTTGGAGCAGGGGTACTTAAAATTTGAAATTGTAGACCATATAGGCTGACAGTTCTAAAAGTAGACAATGCATCCAACCTTTATTTTCCTTAAATATTGGTGAAAACATTTTCAGTGAAATACTATTCTTTTTTAAATTTGTTTCAGAAGCCATTATAATAACCCCTCAGAGCCTTATATTGATGACAGTATTATCAGCAATACCAGTTCATATTTTCAATACAGTAAGTGTACACCTCTTTCCTTTAAGACTGTTTCTGTGATGCCAGAACTAGATCAATACTCTCTCAAAAGGAAAAATAATAACAAATCAATTCAGTTCATAGGTTTACTCCCCAAATATAAAGATTTACAATACTTTAAATATTTTTACAATTGTACTTACAGTACAGTTCAAGACAGTTTTAACTGCAAACTCATATGCATGTTAAAATTCATTAACCCAGAATAAGATAAAAACAAATAATCTGAATATTACTTTTTAAAATGAATAATCTAAACATTAATACTAATGCCTTATATTGTATTTATAAAATACTTTTGCTATTTCAAAGCATACATTATATCATTTTATCCTCACAATTCCTCTGTAGGTAGAATTAAACTGCTCGTTTACAGTAGAGGAAGCTGAAATACAAAAGATTGTTTCTTATACAAGGACATGGTACTCATTAGAGGTATACATGTGACTAAATCTGTGACCTGACACCTAACACAATTTATTAGTGTGCCAAATAGATCTTTTTTTTATTAATCAACCTTGGTTTCTTCACAGGCATTGCCTAATTTTGTGCATGCCACCCCAACCCTTAAGAGTCCTGTTTGATTTCCTGGCTTTATAGTAGGACATGGGAATGTCTTTCTTTACTGTCTTGTTCACTATTATAAATTGGTATACCATATACTCTTTTTTTTTAATTCAATTTTATTGAGAGACATTCACATACCATACAATCGTCCATGGTGTAAAATCAGCTGTTCACAGCACCATCGTATAGTTGTGCATTCATCACCCCAATCTATTTTTTGAACATTTTCCTTATACCAGAAAAAGTAAAAATAAGAATAAAAAATAAAAGTAAAAAAGAACACCCAAATCATTGCTCCTCCTTCCAACCTATTTTTCATTTAGTTTTTGTCCCCATTTTTCTACTCATCCATCCATACACTGGATAAAGGGAGTGTGATCCACAAGATTTTCACAATCACACTGTCATCCCTTGTAAGCTACATTGTTATATAATCATCTCCAAGAGTCAAGGGTTGCAGTTTGATAGTTTCAGGTATTTACTTCTAGCTATTCCAATACATTAAAACCTAAAAAGAGTTATCTATATAGTGCATAAGAATGCCCACCAGAGCGACCTCTCGACTCCATTTGAAATCTCTCAGCCACTGAAACTTTATTAGTGTTTCATTCTGCATCCCCCTTTTGGTCAAGAAGATATTCTCAATCCCATGATTCCAGGTCCAGGTTCATCCCCAGGAATCATATCCTGTGTTGCCAGAGAGATTTACACCCCTGGGAGTCAGGTCCCATGTAGGGGAGAGTGCAGCGAGTTCACCTACCGAGTCAGTTTAGCTAGAGAGAGAGGGCCACAGCTGAGCCACAAAGAGGTACTCAGGAGGAGACTGTTAGGCACAATTATAAGCAGGTTTAGCCTCTCCTTTGCAGTAATGAGCTTTATAAGGGCAAGCCCCAAGATAGAGGGCTTGGCATACCAAACTGTCAGTCCTCAATGTTTATGAGAATATCAGCAACAATCCAGGTGAGGAAGCCCAACACTTCTGCATATCCCCCAGCTCCTTGGGGCGGGGGGAGCGGGCTGCATATATATTTTTATTCTCTGCCCAAATTGCTTTGGGATGTGTCGCTATTTCACACTAACCTATACAAACCTACCAGATCACACTTCCTATTCAAAGTTCCATGTAATTATGGTGTTTGAACAAACTGACTGTAGAAGTTACATTGTTTAGAAAATATAGATCCTGCACCAAATAAACATCTCTTCCTGAGGTTTTAAAACACAGTCAGTATCATCCTTTACCCTTTGGCCTGATTTGCTCTAGTCCTAACCAGATCTGCTTCATTCATATCTCTAATAGAAGTCTGGACTCTTTTTCAGCTTTTTTTGACAGTTGCTATATGTGCTAATACTGACATTCATATCTAGTTCTGAGTTTCATGTGTCACAGAGATACCCAAAGTTCCAGAGACCAATCAGGTTATTCACAAAGGGATCAGCATCTCAGAATCTGGAGATAGCCGTTACAATTCAGGAATAGATGTGACTGCTATAAGAGCTTACAATCTAGGGACCATTACAATAAGCATTCCCCTGATAAGCTATGCTCTAAGAATCAATTCTGAATTTACACATTGTAGTTAGTCCATATTGGTGAGGCATTATTGTGTTTGTCTTTGTTTCTGGTGTACTTCACTCAAAATGCTGTCTACAGGATTCATTCACCCCATTGCATGTCTCACAGCTTCACTCCTCGCAGTTGCTCAATATTTCATTGTATGCATACACCACAGTTCACCATTCTGTTCCTCAGTCAATGTACCTTTAGGCCATTTCCACCCATTGCAAATCATAATTACTGCCTCCATGAACACCAGTGTGCAAATGTCCATTCACGTCCTCACTCTCAGATCTTCCAAGTATATACCTATAATGAGGTTGCAGGACCTTATGGCACCTGCATACTTAGCTTCTTGTGGAACCACCACACTGTCCTCCAGAAAGGCTATACCATGCTGCCCCTTCACCAACAGTAAATACATATATCCCTCTCTCCATGTTTTCTCCAGCATGTTTGTCACTATTTATATTTTTCCTACAATTTTATAGAGCTAAATTCATATACCAATTATCCACAGTGTACAATCAGTTGTTCATGGTATCATCATACACTTGTGCATTTATCACCACAGTCAGCAGTTGAACATAGTGATTACTATTAAAAAAAGGCTTGTGTTTATTTTTTACTGAATAATAAAAAAGATAATAAAAATAAAATATCATCAATACAATATAATAATAAGGTCAGACAACACCACCACTACCAAGAATCCCATATCCCTCCCTTATTTCCCCCTCTCATACACATTTAGCTTTGGTATATTGCCTTTGTTACATTTAATGGAAACATATTACAATGTTACTGTTGACCATAGACTCCAGTTTGCTTTGATTGTATTTTTTCCCCAGTACCATCCCTTTTTCAATACCTTGCATGGTTGATATTCCTTTGTTCTCCCACATGTAAAAACATTTTTATATTAGTACATTTAGTCACAATCATTGACCACTCCAGTTTTTGCTAAGTTATACAGTCCTAGTCTTTATCTTCTATCTTTATCTCTGGTGTTATACATGCTCCTAGCCTACCTCTTTCAGGTTGACTCACATACATATTGGTTTAGTGTACTTACAATATTGTACTACCATCACACACTATTATGCCATCTATTTCTGGATCTATACAGTGAATCCTGCTGAACATTCTGTAGTCCTTAATCAAATGCCCGATCTCTACCCTGTTTATATCTCCTGATAGCCTGTGTTATCAGCTTTTAACTCTCAAAGTTTTCTCATTAATGTTAGTTCATATTAGTGATACCATACAATGTTTGTCTTTTTGTTTCCAGCTAACTTGACTCAACACAATGTCCTCAAAGTTCATCCACATTATTATATGTTCCATGTCTTTGTTCTGTCTTACAACTGCATAATATTTCATCATGTGTATGTACCACAGTTTGTTTATCCACTAGTCTGTTGACGGACATTTGGGCTGTTTCCATGTCTTGGCTATCATGAATAATGCCGCAATAAACATTGGTTTACAAATACTCGTTTGTGCCTTAACTTTCAGTTCCTCTGAATATATACCTAGTAATAGAATAGCTGGGTCTTATGGAAATCTATACTTAACTTCCTAAGGAACCTCCACACTGTCTTCCAAAATGGCTGTACCATTCTCCACTCCCACCAGCAATGAATAAGTGTGCCTCTTTCTCCACATCCTTTCAAGCACTTGTAATTTTCTGTTTCTTGGATAATGGCCATTCTGGTAGGTGTGAGATGATATCTCATTGTGGTTTTGATTTGCATTTCCCTAATAGCCAGTGAAGTTGAGCTTTTTTTTCATATGCTTTTGAGCCATTTGTATTTCCTCTTCAGAAAAGTGTCTTTTGCCAGTTTTTTAATTGGGTTGTTTGTCTTTCTGTTGTTGCATTGTAGGATCCCTTTATATATTGGGAATATTAAACCTTTATCTGATATGTGGTTTCCAAATATTGTCTCCCATTTTGTAGATTGCCTTTTTATTTTTCTAACAAAGTCCTTTGATGTACAAAAGTGTATAATTTTGAGAAGATCCCATTTGTCTATTTGTTCTTTGGTTCCTTGTGCTTTGGGTGTAAAGTCTAGAAAACCACCTCCTATCACAAGATCTTTAAGATATTGCCCTACATTTTCTTCAAAGAGTCTTATGGTCCTAGTGATAATGTTTATGTCTTTGATACATTTCAAGTTAATTTTTGTATAAAGTGTAAGATACGGGTCCTCTTTCATTCTTTTTCTTTTTACATTTTCTTTGTCTCTCTACCTTCTTTGACTCTTCCCCCTTCATTGTGGAAAAAATGGAGATGTCCTTACATAGATAGTGGTGATGGTGGTGAATACATAAATACATGACTATACAGGGAACATTGATTGTTTACTTAGTACAGAATGTATGGCATGTGAACAAAACCACCTTAAAACAAAACGGGTGGATGAAGAAACCTTGAGGACACTATGTTGAGTGAAATAAGTCAGACACATAAGGACAAATATTGCAGTGTCACACTGATATGAACTAATTATAATATGTAAACTCATAGACATGAAATATAAGTTACCAGGATATGGAACGAGGCTAGAGAATGGAGAGCGGTTGCTTATTATGAGCAGAATATTCAACTAGGTTGAACTTAAATGTTTGGAAATGGACAGAGGTGATGGTAGCGTGTTGTGAGAATAACTAACAGTGCTGAATGGTGTGTGCATGTGGTGGAAAGGGGAAGCTCTGAGTCATATATGTCACCAGAAGGAAAGTTAGAGGTCAAAAGATGGGAATGTATAAAACAGTGAATCTTGTGGTGGACATTGTCCATGATTAACTGTACAAATAGTAGAAATCTCTTGCATGAACTAGAACAAATGTATGACACTATAACCAGAAATTAGTAATAGAGGGGTATATAGAGAAAAATATGCATATTGCAAACTATGTACTACAGTTAGTAGTATTTTAACATTCTTTCATCAACAGTAACAAATGTACTATACCAATACTATGAGTCAATAATGGAGGGGGAGTGGTTAGGGGTACGGCAGGAGTTGCGCTTTCTTCTTTGTCTTTATCCCTTTTCTGGAGTAATGAAAAAGTTCTAAAAATTGAAAAAAAATTGATTGTGGTGATGGATGCACAGCCAAATGATGTAATGATGGCCAACTGATTGTACACATGGATCTTTGGATAACTGTATTGTATGTGAACAATCTCAATAAAATTAAATTAAAAGAAAGAAATGTTGAATTTTTGTCAAATGCCTTTTCTGCATCGATCGAGATGATCATGTGGTTCTTCTGCTTTGATTTATTGATGTGGTCTATTACATTAATTGATTTTCCTGTGTTGAACCAGCCTTGCATTCCTGAATAAATTCCGCCTGGCCATGGCGTATAATTCTTCTAATGTGCTGCTAGATTTGATTTGCGAGTATTTTGTTGTGTATTTTTGCATCTACATTCATTAAAGATATTGCTTTATAGTTTTCTTTTTTTGCAGTATCTTTGTCTGATTTTGATATTGGAGTGATGTTGACTTCATAGAATGAGTTAGGTAGCTTTCTCTCCTTTTCAATTTTTTTGAAGAGTTTGAGCAGGATTTGTACTATTTCTTGTATGCTTGGTAGAATAAATATGTGAAGCCGTCTGGTCCTGGGTTTCTCTTTCTTGGGAGCTTTTTGATGATTAACTCAATCTATTTACTTGTGATTGGTTTGTTGAGGTCTCTATTTCTTCTCAAGTGAATGTTGGTTGTTTATGCTTTTCTAGGAAGTTGTTCATTTCATCAAAGTTGTCTAGTTTATTGGCATATAGTTGCTTGTGGTATCTTCTGATTATCTCCTTTATTTCTTCAAGGTCAGTAGTTATGTCTCCTTTCCCATTTCTGATTGTATTTGCATTCTCTCTCTCTCTCTCTCTCTCTCTCTCTCTCTCTCTCTCTCTCTCTCTCTCTCTCTCATTAGCCTAGCTATGGGTCCATCAATTTTATTGATTTTTTCAAGGAACAAACTCTGGTTTTGTTGATTCTCTCTATTGTTTTCCTGTTCTTAATTTCATTTATTTCTGCTCTAATCTTTGTTATTTCTTTACTTCTGTTTGCTGTGGGGTTAGTTTGCTGATCTTTCTCTAGTTCCTCCAGGTGAACACTTAATTCCTCAATTTTTGCTCCCTCATCTCTTTTAATATAGGCATTGAGGGCAATAAATTTCCCTCTCAGCACCACCCTTGTTACATCCCATAAGTTTTGATATGTTGTCTTTTCATTGTCATTTCCCTAGAGGTATTTACTAATTTCTCTTGTAATTTCTTCCTTTACCAACTGGTCTTCTAAGAGTGTGCTGTTTAGCCTCCATATATTTGTGAATTTTACAAGCTTCTGCCTGTTATTTATTTCCAACTTCATTCCATTATGATTCCAGAAAGTGTTTTGTATAATATCAGTGTTTTTAAATTTCTCAAGACTTGCTTTGTGATCCAACTTGTGGCTATCCTAGAGAGTGTTCCATGAGCACTTGAGAAAAATGTGTATCCTGCTGTTCTGGAGTGCAGTGTTCTATATCAGTCAAGTCTACTTCATTTATGATTCAATTCAACATCTCTGTTTCCTTATTGATCCTCTGTCTAGATGTCCTATTCATTGATGAGAGTGGTATATTTAAATCTCCAACCATTATTGTATAGGTATCTGCTTCTCCTTTCATTATTCTTAGAATTTTCCTCAAAATTTGTGGCACTCTGGCTTGGTGCACAAATAGTTATATTGTTATGTTTTCTTGATTTATTGACCCTGTTATTAATATATAATGTCCTTCTTTGTCTCTTAATTGTTTTACATTTGTAGTCTAATGTGTCTGATACTAATATAGCAACTCCTGTTTTTTTCTGGTTGTTGTGTGCATGAAATATCTTTCCCAACCTTTCACTTTTAGTCTATTTTTGTCCTTAGGTCTAAAGTGAGTTTCTTGTAGACAGTATATAGATGGGCCCTGTTTTTTAATCCATTCTTCTGGTCTGTGTCTTTTTATTGGGGAGTTTAATCCATTAACCTTTAGTGTTATTACTGTAAGGGCAGTACTTTCTTCTACCATTTTGTCTTTTGGATTTTATATATCATATCTTTCTTTTTCCTCTCTCTCCTTTTACCCTTCTTGATAATCTTCATTTCTACACTCTTCTCCAAATCTCTCTCTCTCTTGTCTTTTCCTATCAGCCTGTAGCACTCTTTCCTATGTCTTGTAGCACCAGTCTCTTATCCAGAAACTCACTCTGTGTCTGTTCATCTGGAAATATTTTAATCTCTCCCTCATTTCTGAAGGACAGTTTTGCCAGATATAGAATTCTTGGTTGACAGTTTTTCTCTTTTAGTATCTTAAATATATCATAACACTGTCTTCTCGCCTCTATGGTTTCTGCGGAGAAATCTGTACATGACCTTATCAAGCTTCCCTTGTATGTGATGGATTGCTTTTTTCTTGCTGCTTTCAGAATTCTCTTTGTCTTGACATTGGATAATCTGATCAGTAAGTATGTTGGAGTAGGTCTATTGGGATCTATTCTGTTTGGGGTATGCTGTACTTCTTGTATCTGTAATTTTCTGTTCTTTCATGAAAGTTGGGAAATTTTCAGTGAATATTTCTTCTATTATTCTTTCTGCCCCTTTTCCCTTCTTGTCTCCTTCTGGAATAGCCATAACATGTATATTCATGCGCTTCATGTTGTCACTGAGATCCCTAAGACCCTGCTTGTATTCTTCCCTTCTTTTCACCATCTGTTCTTTTGTGTGTATGAATTCAAATTTCTTTTCCTCCAATTCACTGATCCTTTCTTCTGCCTCTTCAAATCTACTGTTGTATCCCGCCATTGTGTTTTTCATCTCCTCCATTATGCCCTTCATTTCCATATGTTCTGCCATTTGTTTTTCAGTTTGCAAGTTCTTCTTTATGGTCATCCAGTGTCTTCTTTATATCTTTCATCTCTTTTGCCATATCTTCCCTCAGTTCAGTGAATTGATTTAGGAGATTTGTTTGAACATCTTTAATTAGTTGTCTCAACTCCTGTATCTCAGTTGCACTATCAGTTTGTTTCTTTGGCTGGTCCATATATTCTTGTTTCCTAGTATGGCTCATTATCTTAAGCTGTCTAGGCATCTGTTTTCTTGATTAGTTTATTCTTCAGCTCATTTTCACTTTTTTACCTAGGGTTTTCTTGTTGTTTGGCTTTGTTCTCTAACCTTTGGTGTTTAGTTCAACTTATTCTAGACCTCTAACTTAGGTTCTATTTAGTTGATCAGAATTTTTTATCTCTTGTTTTTCTGTTTTTTGCCCTACCTCTATGTAACCTTTTTGTAAGAGAGTCTCCTCCAATATGGTCAACCCCAGTCAGGTTTTCCCAGTTCAGGTAAACCAAGGTCTCAGTAGGAGGGTATGGAGATTCCCTGAGAATGAGACCCTCCTGTGAGGTCTCTAGACTCAGTGCTTTTCCTAACCTGTCCAGCATGTGGCACTTGCCATCTCACAGCTCCCCCACCAGTGTAAGGAGGTGTGGAGCCTTTAGTTCTTCCATGAATTCTGACACTGTCTGGGGCATGGCTGACTGAGGCTGGTTTCTGCTTTCCAGCCCTTGGGTTCTGAGTTCTTTGAAGGAAGGCTACCAATTGAGCTTGACCATGCCCCACTTTTCTTGGTGAAGTTATGCCCTTTGGGGAATTTGTTTCCCTTAGTAGGCTTATTGCTTTGTCTGTGAGACTTATCTCAGCCCTCCATTGCCTGGGTCCAGAGGCCAGTTGCAAATACCTAAGGCTTTTTGTAAAGAGTTACTTAGAATAGTTTGAAAGAAAGAAAGAAAGGAAGGAAGGAAGGAAAGAAGGAAGAAAGAAGAAAGAAAGAGAGAGAGAGAAAAAAAAGAAATCCCTTTTTAAGGCCTTTCCCCATCCTGAAGTTTTGTCAATGTCAGTACAGAGTATTTAAAGATATGGGCTTTAGGCTATTTTCTGGATAGTTACTCACCAACAGCTTTAATTCTGTCCTTGCCAGGAGACTATTGAAGTGTAAAAAGATAAGGAGTCAGAGAGCAAGAAAAGAAAAGGGACAAAATGTAGAAAAAAACAGCCAAGACTTTTTGGAGCCACAGAATAGGTGCCTGCTTCTATGTGCCCCACTTTCCCAGAGCCCAGCCCTTCTCCCCCAAACACCCCCAACTCCAAAAGTTAATTAATTAATTTAATTAATTCTTCAGGTTGAGGCTGGGTTGAGCCCCCCTTCTTGCTCCCAGCAGATCTTTTTTTTTTTCCTTTCAGGGAGCCAACTGTAAGACAATCCATGGCATCTGGGTGGGGAAGGGTGCCAGACCCCTGGTCATGGGAACTTACAAATTTTGCTGTGATCTCAGCTGTTCCACCCATTCCAGACTAATGTAATGTGTGACTGCTCAGTGGAGACCCCATAAAACACTGTTTCATACAGTTCCTGGCTAATTACCAGCTGCCCTAAAGGAGTTACTAAATTCCACACCTCATCACTCTGCCATCTTGCCACACCCCCACCATATGCTCTTAATCACTATAACCATGATGATTTAGATGGGGTAAATTAGTTTTCAAGGATAACTGTAATTCTATCATTCTTTGACTCATGCATCTCTGTATTGCAGGAGGGCTCAATGGAAAGCTTATATGAGCCAGTCCCAGAGCAAGGAGACAACCAAAAAAGTACATCTGGTAGGACAGGTTTTCCTATCTCACTCTTTGGGGAAAATGGACAAGCACACTGCAATCTCTCCATGGTGAGTGAAATCTTGTAATTATGGATTTGTTATTATATATTTAGAATCTCTCAAAGATATTCATACCTGTTAATACAGCTAAACTCTGCTGTTTGAGGAAAGTTCTTTATATACTTTTAATTCCTGATCTTCTCTTCATTGTTGTCCCCCTCATGATTTTAGCTTTTTAACATGAACTGCTATGTATTGAGCATGTATTATATGATTACATAGGTTGTCTCATTTAATCTTCAAAGCAACCTATGGCATAGAAATAATTATACCCACTTTCCAGTTAATGAAATTGCCAGAGAGAAAGCCAAAATAACATGTTAAATGTTATGGTACCAGCAAGTGTTAGAACTGGCATTTAAACAGATATGTGTTTGCCTCAGAGGAAAAAAAGCCCATGTTTACAGCATTGGTCAATTTTCATGGTGTAAATACTTCCACTATGGCCAAGTTCAAGCTGCCAATGGTATAACATCAGACTGACAATACCTAAATATTTAATTATTAATTATCTCAAGTGCTAGCTCATAGTAAACCGCTGACTGCTTTCAAAGCCTGTGCTCTAACCACTTTATTACACTGTCTCTTTTATTTATGGACACACACCATCAATCTAAAAAATGTGAGGGGTACCAGAATGCAAATGCAAATAGGATTTGGGATTATCTTTAAAACTATTAGAGACACAGAAGTTCTCTGTGCTTTGCAAAATTGGCCTTGTTACTGTTTAATGATTTGGCTGTCCTAACTCTTAATCAGGTGCATTGTGTTTAAATTAACCCCATAATAATAAACTTATTTTGCTTCTATTTGGCTAAAGGATGATACAACACAGCCATATGTCTGCTGCAAAACAAAGAACTTCCCCATACTTAAGGATTTAAATATCACCTCTTACTTACTCTTATAATGACACTTTCCTCAAATAACAACACAAAAATAATATTAGCTATCATTTATTCAGCGCCTCATTTTTGCAAGGCATGGTATTAGATGGTATGTTTATATGAAGTTATTTGTTTCTATCCTCATAATAACTTTAGAAAATTTGAGAGAGATTAAATAACTTACATGGCTAGAAAGAGGGAGAACAATGATTTAAACCCAGATCTTTTTCACTCTAGAGAAAGGGATATAGTAAGTTACTTACAAGTTTCACAACTATTTTGATGCAGTTTATTCTTTGGAGACATTGGAAACTGCTTATATTCATAGCTTACAGAAAGTTTCTGTTTCCCAGAAGCTGAGATTAGAAAGTAATCTAATGTCAGTTCATGAAAAAGTTCCATAGTAAACCTCAGAAAAATAAAAATTATATAAAAATATTTTTAATGGAGTGGAAACTCTTCTCTCAATTCTATATACTTTCAAGTCCTAAGATGTTGGTTTGACAGCTATGCATAAAAGGATGCAACAATTCATTTTACTTATTAATGTGAGAAAGTAAAACCATTTACATGGAGGCTGTCAATTAACATTGCAAAATGTTTGTAAGCATTTTCACCCTATAATTAAAAAGAAAAATTAAATGGGCTGAAAACCTGAAGGTATGTCCTTAAATGAGTGAGTTTAATAATTATGCATGAAAAATAAACAAGTGCAAGCCAGCCAGTCTAATAGAATTTCTTTCGAACTTCCCTTATATTGGAAAAATAGATGAGAATAATAAAAACATGATTCAAATTGCTACAAGTCCCTCTCTTAGATAAATATATACAGGTGTCAGTATTTAATAAAAATATATGTACATATGCATATATATATATATACTGAAAAAACTAGTTCAACCATTTATTCCATCATTTAATTATTGAACTATACCAATCCTATCAAATTAGTATGATACCTATAATGTTCCTAATGAAAATTATTTTACGGCTTAAATAAAATAGTCTAATAGTGAAATTAAAAGACTCTAAGTATCTGCTTTCTCAGTCTCCTTATTTAATGGTGTAGCGCTTCCTTAATTTTCCCTCTAAGCCCTGAAGAATGGATTTTCTCCTTTCCTTTTTTTAATTCAAGGAAAAATAGTTGGAACAGTCTTGACAGTATCAGAAAAAAGATTATTTTGTATGGAATCAGGGTCTAGAAAACGATGAAAACACCTCTAAAGTTAATGGAGTTTTGCCTCAGTCCCCTAGTCCCTGATCCAAATGTACTTGTAACCCTGCTGGAGAGGAGAGGTGCACCCAAATTCTTTGGATCCAATCTGATAGCTCATCTAGAAATAGAATCTCATACTAAAAATAATGTCATTTACCACATGGATTGAAAAGAAAAATCGAAGTGAGAGAATAATCTTAGGTTTCTTGGGTTCCCTTAAGAGATATTTTATTATGCATATTTTTAAGAGATTTTATTATATGGAAAACACTCTTTTAATCACTGTGGGGTGTTACAAAGATGAACATATGATGGTCCAGAGTCTCAAAGACATGATCCAGTGTAGAGCTACTACACAAATTAAGGGTAGAGAGATGTTGCAGGGAAAGAAGATTAATTTGGGGTTTAAATGAGTATGTCATAAATATCCAACTCACATTTTAATTGCATTTCCAGGAGGGGTTGGTAATGGAGAGCTTGTTCAAAGAGAAAAAAATTTTAAAAATGGACTTTGTGAAATATTTTAAAGAAATATAACAAGTGATCTACTTGCAATATATTAGCAAAACCACAGAGAGATAGAGGACTACAGTCAAAAAAAACAACAGGCAAATAAAACTTCATAGAGTGAACAATCATACAACTAAATAAATGTGTTGAAAGAAAATATACTAAATACTGGTCTAACTAAGACATCACTATTTAGTTATTATATTAGTTAAAATGCAGGCTGTTACTGCTGCTTCTGTACCTATTTTAGTACTTCCTTATTATATCTCAGCCAATAAAATATTTAGAATTTAAAAAAAGAGTGAGAACATAAAATGTTTGTATCTCTGCCAATTTGAGGTTAACTGAATTAAACCTGATTTATCTGGTTTGCCATTCATTTTGATTAAAGTAAGCAAGTAACTGTCAATTTTCCACTTCATTTTATATCTTGTAAATTAAATTAAGAAATTTGAGTCTTTTCGAAAGTGAGTTTAAATGTGGGGCAAGGGTAATGCTCTATTATTTCTATGTAGTATATAGTGGTCATTCAAAACTATTTGAAAGGTAAATGAATGGATCAGTGAGAGTTCATTAATCAAGCTAAAGAAAGTCTGAATAATGATGGAGAAAATATAATGCAGTATCTAAAGCATGAGCTTTCAAGGTGGGGAAATACTAATTCTCATTCTAGTCTGCCTCTTATTGGCTATGTGACCTTAGGAAATTTCCTCACATCCTCTAAACCTCAGTCTCCTCCAGTGATGAGGAGAATAATCCTCTCTATAGACCTGACTGAGATTGGTTGCCGAGAACAGAATCTACCTTTGCTACTGTAAGCAAGAACAACTTAGCCCAGTGTGGTCAAGAGAGAACCCTCAAAAGACGGATGCTCCACACGCTAGAGAAGGGGTTGGCAAACTACAGCCCAGGGCAATATGTTTTGTATGGTCCATGAGCTAAGAACGGCTTTTACATCCTTGAAAGTTTGTTGAAGAAGAAGGAGGAAAAGAAGGAGGAAGAGGGGGAAGAGGAAGCAAGAAGGAGAAAGAGGAGTGAGAGAAGTTGGAGCAAGAAGAGGAGGGGGAAGGAGAAGCAAAATAAACTCTGTGGCCCACAAAGCCTAAGCTATTGCAGTCTGGCTCTTCACAGAAATAGTTTGCTGACCCCTGCTCTATGGTTGGGCTGTGCAGCCACACGTAGCAACTGAATACTTGAAATGTGACTGGTCCAAATGGAGATGGGCAATAAGGGTATAACACATATTGTATTTAAGGATAAAACATATATCATATTTAGAAGACTTAGTATGAAGAAAAGAATGCCAAATAGCTTATTCATCTATTTTTGTATTATTTGTTGAAATGATACTATTTTTGGATATATTAGATTAGATGAAATTTCACTCATTTCTTTTTACTTTTTTAACATGGCTACTAGCTAATTTAAAATTATACACGTGACTCACATTATATGTCTATCAGATAGCTCTATTTTAGGTTGTTAAGGGTACTATGGAATTTCAGTGAAAGCTGCACTGCAGAGTTGGCCTGCCAGGGAGCTGCTGCCTCTTCTGCAATCAGAAAGTTCCTTCCACTGCTGCCCTCAGGAAGGCTCCATGATCAAGCAGCCATTACGTATACTGGTTAGAGAATGACGTCTTCCCGTCTATGATCCACACCAGCCAAATGGATCCCTCAGGTGCTGCCTCTTGACACCCACACTAACATTGCCAAAAGAATGAAAATAAAGGTAATCCAGCCCACCAGCAGAAAGAGCAGAAGCAGCAGGAGCGTGGTCCCCACCTACCTCAGCTCCCACCTTCCAAATTTCACGTGAATGCTTCTCTTCTTCCAAACCACCGTCACATTGTTAACCAGGCTTCAAGGGGACTTGTGGAATGTGGTTTTTAGACTCCAGCCTCTGCACAGAGAAGGGCACAGCAGAAGCAAGGTGGGAGAGACGTTTAGTGTCAATCCATGATGTCCACCACCCTTTCCCTCCCAGGGCCATTTAATGATGATTATAATTGTCGCCATCCTGAAAAGAAGCTATGCTTTCTCAACCCTGGAAGGCCTCTGCAGTGCAGCTTGAAGGGTGGCTGCATTCCTGAAGGTGGCTCTGCTTGGTCTCTATAGAAAATGATTTGTATCATCCCTATCCCAGGCTTATAGTTTTATGCTAATAGTGAGTTAGATGTAACATCCTCACTTCTTCAATATTTGGGACTTACAAAGGTGTTGATAAATTGACACTTTAAAGTTGTCTTTTTTTTTTTTTTCAGTTCACACAGAAAGAAATGACCAAAAAGATTAAAAAAAAAAAAAAAAAGTAAGACTATCTAATCAATTATATTAGAAAATAAATCACAAACAAAAAAGTTACTTTAAAACACTCTTCTGTAACTTCTGGCAGTCAACTGAGACTGCACTTGAAGATTGCCTGAAGAAGTTTTGAACAAGAAGATGTCTAGACCTCCTCTGGATCTACTGGATCAGTAAGAACCAATTAGAGCAGCACTGTCCATCAGAAAGACAATGCAACCCACATACATAATCTTATATTTTCTAGTAGCCACATTAATAAAATCTCAAGAAAGAAACAGGTGGAATTAATTTTAATGATATATTTTATCTAACCAATACATCCCAAATATTATCATTTCAACATGTAAACAATATAAAAAAGTAATAATGAGATAGTTTACATTCTTTTTTTTAAACTAAGACTTTCAAATCTGGTGTGTATTTTATACTTAGATTACATCTCAATTTGGATGATCAAGTTTCAATAGTTAATGTGAAATCCAGTGCTACTGAAACAATAAAATTGTATTTTTTACTCAGCTCCACTTCAAATCAAAATTAAAATTAAATTAAATTATAAATTTAGTTCCTCAGTCATACTAGCCACATATTGAGTGCTCAGTAGATACACGAGGCTATTAGTGGCTGCCATATTGGGCAAGACGGGATTACAGGCTTGAAATTACTGGTGGCATTGAGGCATCATAGTAACAAGATAACATTAATTCTCCACCTCACTTAGGGACATATAGATAGTAAAATATAAAATAGTTGATGATAACTGTATTGTTTAGTTATATACTTTTAGAAAGATATGAAACCATGGGGAACACATCTGCTTACCAGTGAGGAAGCTGAGTTAAGTAACTTGTCTGAGGTGACAGATGGTGTGGAGGATGGAGTTTTGGCTTCCCCAATACTAGTCCTGTTCTCTGTCCTTTCTGCCACCTGTGTGTGTGGATGTGTGTGTATATGTATAAAAGTGAGTGACAGTAGGAGAGGGATGAGAGTGTATTTCTGGGAGATGAGAAGTGAGGAGGAGGAGAGTAATTAAACTAGAGGAAGGGTAACAACAGACAAGATGGCATTTAACAAAGGATGATGAATAGTGAATCTCTATATAATTTTCTTTTTCTTAGTTGATAGGGTATTAGAATAGTTAGAAGGAAAGAATTGAAATGGTGGAACTGTAACCTATAGCATCCTTTGAAATTTGTTCCATAGGTACTTGTTAAACTGCAATTTGAAAGCTATCAACTTTTTGTATATATGTTATATTTCACAACAAAGAAATAACTGAAACTATGGTACTGTAACTCATAACAACTTTGGAAATTTCCTATATGACTGCTTGTTACATCATACTTTGAAAGATATCTTTTTGTATATATATTATATTTCACAATAAGGAAATAACTGAAACTGTGGAACTGTAACCCATAATATTCTTTGAAATTTGCTTTCTAACTACTTGTTAAATTGCACTTGGAAAGTTATCACTTCTATGTATACATGCTATATTCTAAAATTTAAAATATATGATTAAAAAATAGCAGGAGAAAGAAATTCAGCCTGATAATATATGTAATAAATATAATAAATATAAACTGATAACGTGAAGGACATAGCAGAAATAATTTTGAGATGGGTAATGGAATAAACAGACTTGAGTTTTATTCCTGCTCCCCAGACTGAGAAACATGTGTCCTTCGGTATGTTACTGAACTTCTCTGGCCCTAAATTTCTGAGCGATAGAATATGGATAAGAATGTCTGTCTCTTGGTTTGTAGCAAAGATCAAATGTGACAACACATGTTAAGCACCTGGCCTAGTGTGAATTAATGTTCATTTCCCTTTCTTCTGCAACCCATCACACCAGAGCAGAGTGATCCTTTAACTTAATATCTTTGATTAAATGACATTAAGTCAAACTCTTACTCTAGCTGGGATGTCTTTTTAAAATAATGCTCAAGATCATTTGTAATCAATGCTCCCTACCTAAAAGCATTGATTTTTACAGGGCTGGACAGGAAGAAGCTATAGGATTTATTGTTGATGTACATTAGAAAATCTGAGATTTTAATCTCTACAAATTGCCTCATATCATGAACACCCATGTTTAGTGCAATGTTTGATAAGGCACTCTCAGGTTTCACACCATGTGTTGACAGCAAAAAGATCTATTGCAGTGGCTTTTATTCATCTACTTTTCATACTTCAGGACTGTTTTTTTTTCCTTTTTAACTTAAGTATTTTAAAAATGCAAGTTTGATTTTTTTTATATTCACTCATCAACATTCTGCACTGATGGAAAGTACTGGAGAAATCAATTAAATTGTTCCCAGCTACCAGATGTTAATGAGTTAGTAATATAGCAGATTCAAACATAGTTTTAAAGAAAAATGATATAATACTTCCCTACTAGTTGGTTAGAGCTCAGCACTAATGAGGCCAAGGTCAGGGGTTTGATCCCCTCATGGCCAGTTAGTTTAGCTCGTTCAAGAGCCACTGGTGGCATCTGTGACCCCAGCCAGCCATCTTGGATATGCACTCCATTGATCTCTAAGGAGTCTGAGTTGGAGAATGAGGGGGCATCAACACAAAACCTTTACCCACTATAGGAAGAGCAACTCAAGGGAAGAACTACCCTGCTGACCCGTGACTTCATCTGCCCTTGAAGATATTCCTTGTCTCAGGTCACCAGGTACAATCCTCAGCTTTCAACTTAAAGCAATTCATGAGGCAATTGTAAGAGCATTAAGAGAGAAAATTTAGTTTTCATCCTGGCTTTCTTCCTAAGTAGCAATGAGAAAGTCCATACAACCTAGATCTCAGTTTTCACATCTCGAAAACAATAGGGTCAGACTACATGTTCACTAAGGTGTCTTCCTGCTTTAAAATGGTTCCATAACATAAAACACTATTATTTTCCTTTTGGAACTCTGGTGGGCAGACTTCTAAGATGGCTCCCAGTGAACCCTGTCTCCTGGTATTTATGTTCTTGTATAAGCTTCTCTCTTGAGGACAGGCTAAATCTTATGACTGCTTCCAGCAGAATATGGCAAAGGTGATGGGAAGTCATTCCTGTGGTCAGGTTACAAAAGACTATGACTTATGTCTTGTTAGCAGACGTTCTCTATTGCCTTCTTGGGTTACACATTGTGATGAAGCAAGATCCCATGTGGGAGAGGCCCACGTGGCAAGAAACTGAAAGAAGCTTTCAGTCTACAGCCAGCAAGGAACTGAATGCTGCCATCAATCACTGAGTAAGGTTGGAAGAAGATCCTTCTCCAAAAGAGCTTTCAGACCTGACCAACACCTAGATTGTAACCTTGTGAGACACCATGGGGCAGACGGCCCATCTAAGCTGTGCCCATATTCCTGACCCATAGAAACTTAAGACAATAAATGTGTATTGTTTTAAGCCACTAAATTTTGGATCAGAAATAGCAAACTAATACAGGAACTAAAATTAATTCGTCAAGTTATTGGTTGGGTATTTGCAGAAAACCAAATCCATGCTGGCTAGTTTTAAGTGCAAAGGAATATATTACAAGATGTAGAGAGCTCAAAATTGTGTATTTGAAGACAGATACTGTAACTGAACTTGCAGGAATTATTCGGAGAACACACCACAAAATTGTCCACCCAAGAGAGCTGCTGCTTCTGCCACTGTCAGGAAGTGGGCAAATCAGAAAGTTACTGCCACAGCTATAGGCTGCAGAACTGTACTGGATCTGCTATGATTTGTGTCAGTAAGGATGGATGCCCACACCTGGCCTTTTCCTCCATGCTAGTCAGTTTTATATCAGTGTTTTAAGTTGGTGCAAATGATGGATAGGACATAAACCTCATATCTTATTCAAGTGGCAGGAGAAGGTGAGAGATGTGTTTCCTTCCTTCCTTTCTCCATCTCTCCTTTCTCCTCCTCCTCCTCTTCTTCTTCCAATTTTCTACAAATTGATTTTAGGATCAATGAATGACAGATGTCTATCACAGCAAGGAAAATGGAAACCATGTATACTCAAATATCTAGAGAGTAATATAGGTTAACCATGTAATTAAATGCCATGTTATAAGTATGAAGCCTAACTTCCTTAAGAATTATCAGAAGGAATTCCAAGAAATAATATAATGAGTAGTAAGGAGCCCAGATGTTGGGATATGGGTGTCAAACAAACATTGTAAAAATCTCAGCTCTGGTTTTTACCAACTGTGTGATCTTGGACAAGTTCCTCAAACTCCTTATGCCTTGTTTCTTCTCTTATAAAGTGAGGATATTAATAGTTACCTCTTATCTTATGATAATAATAAAAAGTGACAAAATAGTTAACATTACCAGCACAGTATCTGGCACAAAGTGAATGATCAGTAATAGTTCTGCCATTAAAAGCATAACTGTAGTTTGTGGTTTAAGGGTGTCAGTTTCATGGAAAAGGAGAGAATTAAGCTGGATTTGAAAAGGAAGAGGTAGAGTTAAAAACAGTGAAAGGAAGGTGATTAGGACATTATATTAGCACATTGTCCTAACACCTTTCACAAAGGCCTTAAAAAGCACTTAGAGCCAAGTGTGTTATAAATGGACACTCTGAAACATGACATGCCATCTTAGAAGAGACAAGTAATGGAGAAGTCAAAGTAGGTGACTCCCCGGGTGGTATTCCAAGCACTTACCTGTATTTCTTACTTGCTTCCAAACTATAAAAATTAGGAGATTTTTGTTCTGTCTCCATGTTAGCATCTGCATTGGCATAGCTATTAATAACATAGACACTAAAGGAAGAAAATGAGATTAACAATGGCATTTACTCAGCTAGATCTTCATCAAACTATGAACAAAAGAGTCAGTGTCAAAACAGTGCATGTAGTCCTTTTCTTATTGCCAGATTATAAAGTGACTCATAACAAGCAGACGTATAAAACATAGATTATGTCCATAAAAAGTCTGTACTCTTCTTCCATTTTTAATTTTTCCCATTATATCTCTGATCATTCCACCCATTCATGTGTGAACATATTTTGGTGATTTTAATTAGTTTCCACCACACCCCTCCCTGCCCTGTAAATAGAGACATATGTTAAAATGAAATGATATCAGTAGATTAAGGTTAATTGTGCCCTATTTTCTTTTTATTGCCTAGTCTTACGGTACAATTACTAATTGAATCCAATGAAAGCCATGGTTATCTCTTTAATCATTTTTAAAGAAAAAGCAGTAAAGCAAAAAGGCCTATTCCCATGTTAGTTTTCTCTTAAAAGCTTTTACCATCCTTACTGACACTGGATTGAAATATTGTAGATCAGGAACCATGGATTGTTTCTCCTGGATGGGATTGTAAAGATCATATTCACCAACCTTCATTCTATAGCCATAGAAACTGAAGCTCAGAAAGAGTGCTTACACCTGGTCATGTTTGTGGATAGTACGTAGCAGACTTGGAAAGACAAGCCAGGTTCTAGAGAGGCAATTTAGTGCTTTTCTGTTGAAGGGCTGGAATTTGTTATTATTGCTTATCAAATTTCTTATCACACTACTTGCAAGTGCATTTAGCTTGCTTTCATTCGGTTTGTGACTATGAGGATTAAATAAGACAGTGACATAAGTGTCAGGCAACAAGGAGATACTTGATAAAAGTTATCCTTCCCCTTTCTAAAATCTTATGTAAATATAATTTCATAAATCACACCATATTTAAGGATACATGAGAGAACTTGTTATTTTAAGAATTCTGGAAGGGAATCTTTTGGAAAAAGGAACAATATTTTATAATGCAGAAAATCATCCCCTAGGTAACCTGTTTTGCCATCCTGGATATTTATAATGCTGTGAGTGGAGTTTGTTACTTCAGGATTGATAGAAAGCTCACTTAGCACACCATAGACAAATGGCAAAGTTCATGCACCATTTATCAGCTCTGTCCCTGATGGATTAGATGTGGTCCCTCTGTATTCTCTAAACACTACAAGCTTTGTGAATTGCCCTCTCATGACAGGCCATATGTGGATCCACCCTGTTTCTCTTAGGGAGATCAGGATTCATTAGCTTTATAAGATTGCATTACCCTAAGACAGGAGCTGGACAGGCTGGCAGCAAAGTCTGCTTTTCCCATCAAGATGAGCTGACATTGCTTTTTATTCTTCCTTTCATTCTCACAGGGGTGGGAGAAATCTGTTTTTCCTGAGAAGACTAACATGGTTACAATAATGCTAGGGAGCCTCAAACGTGTAGACTGTCATCTAAATTCATTGGCTCTTGAAGTGTCCGCTTTTAATTAAATGTGCCGCCATAAATTACTGGGAATTCTTTGATGGTGATGGATGATGATGCCTTTAATGACAATGCTCTGCCTATGTACTTGTCTTCAAATCATCTGAAATTGCTTTGAGAAGTGAGTGCTTTCTGAGTTGTTTGTTTAGTAGTAGCATATGGTATTGCATTTTCTCTGCATTTTCATAGCAAATCTTCCCATGACTAATAGTGATCATTTGTGATGAGATGGCTTCTATATCTCTGCACAAAAGTAGTGTTGTGTATTTAAGACACCAGGGGTAAATTACCATCTACTAGTTATGTGACTTTAAACAAGTATCTTGTCCTTTCTGGGCCTGGGTTTTACTCATCTGTAAATTGAGAATAATTCTAATAGTACCTATCTCTCTGGGTTGTTGTGAGGATTAAATAAACTACTATGTGTAAAGCATTTAGAACTGTGCTTGCTAACTATGTAAATGTTTCACCATTATTACTCTGCAAATAAATAAAATTGAGAAATTTAGAAAAGGGATAAGACTTAAAGCCTTGTCATTCCTAGCAACATGCTTTAACCAACTGGGCTCAGATTAGCTACATTTACCAATGTTCCCCTCTGTTGTATGATCTGCTTGATAACTTGGGAGACTTCTCCTTGGTGGGTTTTTCTCTCCACATTTGCAATCAGGTGTAGAGATAAGGTAAAAAGCACTTGGGAAGCAGGGCTCCTTAGAAAGTGTTGGGTTTCTGTGTGACAGTTTGTTGTCCAGTCACACCATCCTCCTCCCTGATTTAAGAATAGAGCTGATAGCTGGATATATATTTTTTCATCTCCCTGATGGCTTTAGGTGTACTACAAAATTAGTCTACCTAATTAAGTTCAAGGTATTGCAATCATTGTCTTTGCCAGATGAATATGAGATTTTTTTTTTAATTAAAGGGAATTCTGTAAAAGGCCATGTCTCTTTCAAATATTTGTTGAAGTATAGAAAGCTAAGAAAGGTCCAGAAACACTAATTCAGATTGGCTTGTGGTATTCTTGGAATTGCTGTATTTAAATATCAGTAAAAGTATTTTAGTTCTACAAGTGAATACTCTTCATTCTTGGAAGAGAATGAATTTGAATTGAACAAAATAGAAACCTAGTTAACTTGTTTTAATAGGAAGTTATACATATGTATACATATATACACATGATTGTATTATTTATGCTCAACACTTGCCTCAATATCAGAATGCTACATAACTATTAATGAATAATTTAATGAGAAAGAACATTTACAAAGTATCTTCAATGTGTTAGGCACCATGTAAGGATTTTATAAAGGTTAGTTCATTTAATATTCAAAATTAAGAATGTCAGGGAATCCAACAAACTGCCTGAAAACAGCAGTCATTAATGATAGATACATGAGAGAGGACATCTTTACATCTAAAACAGTGTCCAGTGTATATTAGGTGTTCAATAAATGGTAAATAATCTGTGAGTGACTGAATGAATTGTAAAATTTCAAAGGAATATATTAGAGTTTAAAAAACACCTAGCATTTAATCAAAGTGAAGCACCATATGCATGACCCTAAACAAGTCAATTTACCCTGGGATCCTCAGTTTATTCAGTTGTAAATTAAAGGTCAGACCAGATCAGCTCTACAGTCTTAAAAAATCCACAATGGTATTTAAGCCATCAATTACTGCCAATCAGTATTTTCTGGTGCAGAAACACCCTTCACATCTCCATTAGCTAAGAAACAACGACTCCTAACTTACTCACTTCATTTTCCCTTTTGACTTTGTGATTTGAAAGTAAGATTTAAAAAACCGGTAATATAAGAAACAGGTACATATTAGATTCAAGCCCAAAGGACAGTCTGCTACAACCTTCACTGCATGTGAAGAGAAATATAGCATTTGGTATCTAAAATTTCTCTATTCTCTTAAGTGATATCTTCTCTTTCTTCATTTCTAATTCTTTTTTATTGTTGTTGCTAATGTGCCTCTGTTTCACAATTATGTAGAAGCTCTTTGCTTCTGGAGCCTACCCTCATTTGCCTTAAAAATATTATGGATTTAATATATTCCTTAGCCTTTACCAATTCATTTGTAATTATTTGCCTACATTTCAGTTTTTATTTTTCTAACAATTGTCAGGGCTAAAAATTAAATTAAGCCACAAATTCCCTAGTGAATGAAAGGTAAGACCAATGATTAGTTCTTGATTTAGGGGATAATGAAATGAAGGCTAGCAGGAGCAAGTTTTGCTAGATATTTATGGCAAGTGTCAAATTAATGGACTAGACAGAATTATTTCATTGACTCTCTGTAAGGGTATCTTCCTTTTGTAGTTCATAGTATAATACACATACAGCTGTAATTCTAAAAATAAAGCTGCATATAGTCTTTCTTTGACTTGCCCCTCCAGGGATAGAGAACCCAGGGCCCTAACTCCTAACTTATGTGACAGTCTGCTTATGTAAGCAGAAGTCAGAATTGAAAGTTTATATTTCCACAGCTGCTTTGAGTCTGGTACAAGCAGTACTTAAAATTGCTTAACCAGTTCAGTTAATCTAGTAAAACTGCTTAACCAGTTCAGTTAATCTAGTAATCTATAATTAGATAACACCCAGAGAACAGGTGTATTATTCTAATTAAGTAATGTTGCCCTGTGTAAGTAATCCCTTTCCTTCAAATAATCACACTCAGACCTGCATTTAATGTGTTCAACTCTCCCTACCCTCTCATAGGAATCACATTGCCCAAGGAGAATTACATTAACTCTTTGATCTTAATAGGGATTAAAGAGAGGTTTTAGCTCCAAATCTTTTCCAAAGTATTCAATACAAGGAAACTCTTTAATGAAAGATCCTCAAACATAAGCTGATTCATTACAAGCAAAAAATTTGGATGATCCCTAGTCTAGTAAAACAGAACAAAGTGGCTGTTTGACAATATGTGTCCTTAAAATAACCAATCTTTATCCATGGTCTTTCTGTTAATTTTTTTCAGTCTTGGTCCAAATGTCTCCAAACCTCAGTCCAAAAGTTAACTGTGTGATTGGGAAAGTCAACATGGACTACACTTCCCTTTGTCCAGTGTATGGATGAATGAGTAGAAAAATGGGGGGCTGGGGGGTGGGAGGCACCCAGTGATCCACTGTTCGTTTTTACTTTAATTGTTCTTTTTCACTTTAATTTTTATTCTTACTATTTTTGTGTGGGTGTTAATGAAAATGTTCAAAAATTAATTTTGGTGATGAATGCACAACTATATAATGGTACTGTGAACAACTGAATGTGCGCTTTGTATGACTGCGTGGTATGTTGAATATATCTCAATAAAAGGGAATTTATAAAAAAAAGATACTAAAAAAAAAAAGTTAATTGTGTCCCTTTCACTACAGCCATCAGCTACATGCATTTAAGCAGGTTTGTGAGGGTTCAGCACAGGACTGTAAGAATTAATTTACCAACGCCTTCACCCAGGGGAAGTAGGGGACAGTACTTGAATAATACATCCCCTCCCCCAATTCAAACCTTCAGGGATCAATCGCACACAGGTTTTGGGAACCATCTGGAATTAATTTCTTTGATAGCAAAGGCAATGAAGTCCTGATATCAGTTTATTCAATAGTACTGTGGTTTGAATGATTAAAATACAAAAGTCATCTAATGTTTCACATCTTTCTGATTACAGATCCACCTTTGGAACTGGCTAATTCTAGACTAGACATTCCTTCTTGCTATACTTGGAAAAGATAAACCTATTTTGAAGAGCACAAGATTTGCCATCCTAAGAGATTTATGTAAACTCATAAAACAAATTTGTGAGACACAGGATAATATTTCCTGATCATTGAGACATATTTGGCCCAAGCTGCATAAATCACATGAACATGGAGCTTGGTCATTCTTAGCTAAATTCCAAATATATTTAATGGAAAGTTGTTGCCCCCAAAATGGATGGCCATCCTCTTTCTTGAAGACCTTCACAAAATTGGTTAAATACAGGTGGCTCCTGGTTGCAATGAAAGGGGCACAGTTATCTTCCGGTCCAAGATCAAAAGAATGTCATAAAAAAGACCATGGATAGAGATTAGTTATTTATGGGGCTCATGATGACACAATACAGAAAATGGGAGGAGTGGCCAGGCTGACCATAATATCCTCAAGGCCTGCTGATAACCCAACTCACCTCAGGGAATGTTGGTTCAGATTTCTGCATGTTAGGGCCACCAGCTAGATTTCCCTTCTATAGCCTTGACTCAATGAAGATGACTCACACATCTTTATCTCCACCCCTATCCCTCTCCTACTACACATAGTCTTCTGTGTGATCCACAGGCATTTCAAACTTGGCAAAACTTATTTCTCAAGTTCAGGGACTGATTGTTTCAAAAGGAAACAAAGGAGAAAAGACAAAAGGATAAAAGATTAAAACTTGATTAAAAGATTAAAACTTGAACCAAGATTCTATAACATGTTACTAAAATATAAGGGGGAAAACACCTAAGTCTTTATCAGGATAAAGGCAAAAGGTACTACACTTGGACTAAACTTGAAGATGAACTGTACCTAAATTCTCTTTCTTAGTTCTTGAAAGAATTTTAATTTTAATTTATATTTTATTTTACAGGAATTTTCTGATTTTGAGAATACAAAATTGAAAAAAAGGAGGTGAGTCAATTTTATTTGGTAAAGTTTTTGTCCTCTTAGTTCTGAATATTTTAGTGGTTTCCTTGGTAAACTGTGTCTTTTTCATAACTCAAGTAAAAATCTAGGTAAGTATTACTCTGCTGTCATGTATCTGTTTATGCTGATGCAGAGGAAACCTATGTTGTGACATTCCTGTAAAAAGGGATGTGGAAATTAAATTTTCAGATGAAGCAACATGCGTTTAAACTGGGCTCAGATTAAAGTAGAAGCCTATTTGAAAACATGTTTCTCTCACTGACCTAGTAATCTTCTGAAGAGTTCTAATCCAAACAAAAATGTGTTTGCAAAGAGGTCTGGGTTATTTAGGTCAGGCTGGGCTTTACATTCAGCAATTGAGCTGCCCGAGGACATGACATACATGTGTTGCATAATGTAATGGGATTTTAACTAATAGGCAGGGAATAAACAGGGGCTAAAGATTTATGGAGAAACTTCCAGATCAGGAGCTGATGATACAGAAGAAACGAAATTCTGAATTATGTGAAGTTCTCCTTTGGTGTCCTCCTCCTCAACAACCCCTGCTATTTTATTTATTATCATCATTTTTTAAATCCCAGGCACTCTCTACGTTCATATTCTTGCCTGCCTTTTCTGCTCAAAGGTTGCTCCCAGTTCAGGATATAAAATTCATCCACAATAAGTATGTAATTGGGTGATTAACAGTTTAGGGCACCTGAGAGGCAGGGGTAGCTGTATTTTAGCCAAAGTTTACTTAAACTAGAACAGTGGCATTTTAAGTACAAGCTGGAATAAAAAAGTGTTTTGGTAGAGCCCTTCACAGCCTTAGAAACTGCCTCACCTATGTAAGTATTTATTCTATCCATGGGTAAGGAACTCACTGCTTCCAAATCAAATACTGAAATGAAATTGCGGCTGCTGGTTTATGACTGATGCTTCTACAGATTATAGGACACCAAAACATGGAGGGGCAGAAGAAGGATGAATGAAATAGAAAGTACTCGATGCTGACTGAAATATGCTTTTTAAAATATAAATCAAATCATTTAATGTGCTTTTCAGATTCCAACCAGTTAAAATAAAATAGTCTCCTTTGATTTTCTCAAGTTTTTGTCTACAACTTCCCTGAAGAGAATAATGTCATGTTGTTAAGTACCTACCTGACATTATAATATTATCAATAGCTTTTCTGGAACCCTTGCTATATGCAGGGGCTGCCTAAGCATTTTGTGTTAAAAAAAATTAAAAATAAAATAAAATAAAATAAAATGGTTAGAAAAAAGAAACTATACATGCAGAGTTTTACTTACAACCTGAGTAAAAAAAGGGGAAAGTTGGATTTAATTTACAGACTACCAAAAATATCAAGAGTGGAAAACACTCAAGCTGTAACAATTGTATGATATCTGTCTGGTATATGTTTGTGTTCACCCCCACACATAAATTAATATGGTCGAGTCAGCATACTGCCACCCTTTGTTTATTTTTTTATTAATATTTTAATATAGAAATTTTCAATCATACACAAAGGAAGCGATAATGAACATACACTGTCAATTTTGAACAAGTATCAACCTAAAATTAATCTTATTTCACCTCTCTACATTCTATTCCCCAATGGATTTTTTTTAAGCAGAGCCCAGACATATTTTATTTTTTCAATATACATCTTTAAAATATAGGGACTTTTTTAAAGAAAACAATAAAATACCAAAAATTTAATGTTCATATTTCTCTGCTAGTGTCAAGTGCTTTCTCATAGTTGGTTTTGTTTGACAGGGGATCCAAATGAGATCACACAATGCATTTGGTTCATATGTCTCTCAATTTATTGGTGTCTCTCTCCATTTAATTGTTGATGAAATTGGGTTGTCTTTCCTGAAGGATTTTGATGTTTTTGAATCTTGTTGATTGCATCCTTGCAGTAGTTTTTAAAAAACATGGTCTTTTATCTTATATGTTTGTTGTATACTTTTAGTTAGATCTAGAGGATGGATAAAATTCAGGTTTGATATTTAAAAAAAAAAAAGTTTCACCAGTGACTGTCTACTTCCTGGTGCATTATCTTGGAAGCCCATAATTGGTTGTCTCTATTTTTATATTAGCAATATTGGTCATTGGGTTCAGGTGATGTCAGTCTGATTCATCCAGCACAAAGTTTCCCATCAACCTTTCAACTAAAGGCATTAGCAGAAAATCATGATTATTGAATTCAGATCTATCATTTTATTAAGGATTGTACAATGGTTATATTCTACTTGTATCATTCTTTCTGTATTTATTGACCAGAATTCTTTGATAAAGATCTTTACCTCATTAACCCTTGGCTTACCCTAAGATAGACTCATACAGGAATGGGCCATTCTTTTTTTTTTTTCTCTCTGCATGTTTTATGTATGTTAGTTTGTTCATAATGCTTAAAAATTTTCAGACTACTTGTATTAACCATATTTTGCCACCTAGGTTCATAAAAATTCAAGACAATATCTAGACCTTAGAGGTAGAATTAATTTCCACTCCCTAAGGCACACATGTTTAAGTGATCTCATTTATAGTTGATGAAAATATTGTTTATTAAACCTAGACTTAAATATCTGTTTCTTTGATTCTTCTAGGTCAATCTGGAGGTCTATGTCTGAAAATCAAGCATTTGGTTAGTGATTAATAAGATTTTTCGTGCAAATGATGTATTCCATTTCCCTAAAGGTTCTTTTTCTTCTGCTGCTGTCATAAAGAAACAAGTGATTAATGAAAGTCAAATTGACCTGTCTGCAGAATTCTATAGAAGAAATTAAAAAAAAGATATGTGGTTTCCATTCTAACTTTAAATGGCTAAGACAAAGAAATCATTGATTTATTTGGAATAATTTTCTTTTATATTTAAAAATAACAGTTCTCTTTGGTGGTTTATTGACCTTTTGTCTTCCAACTTCCCACCTTTAGCTTGGCTTGCCATGGACAAGGTGACCTCTCAGACAACATTTCAGATTTATGAATCTAGGAATAAATGAAAAGAAGTAGAAAATGGTTGAATTATGGAGGACTAACCCACAGCATTTCACATACCAGACTTTTTCTTTACAACATGATGTGTTGTTTTAAAATCGCTTTTGCGCTCATGTTTTCTGTGATTACAGTATCCATATCAATAGTAAAGGTAAAGAGCTTGATTTGTATTTTATTTCTAAAATAAAACAAAATGAATAGCATTAATTACTTTTCAAAGGTTAGTAGACATCTCTCCTTCTTGTACGAATATAGGGAATCATTAATTATAAAACATTCACAATGGCCAAACATCTGGATTATTCAGTCAAAAATTCATTTATTATGCAGTGTGTTATACCTGCTGGTAGCCTTTCTCCTGTCTTTCTCCCCAGAAGAGCCCAGGAGCCCGAGTGCTAATACCCCTTCCCCTTCTTTTCCAAAACCAGTTTCCTGGATAGGATTGTAAAGCTCATTCAGATCAAGGTGATGATCCTCAATGCTGCATCTTCCAAGGATATTTGCAGACTTTTAATCAGACTTTTTGTTTTTCCAGCAGCAGCCATATGGACTGGATCCTGTCTGATTAGTTAGGGTCTTAATGGCACTAGTTGATAAAGGTAGAAGGCAAAATTTATTTTCCTTCTGGATCCATTCTCATAGTAGGTATTCAGTTTGTGCATATATTATTCTGGATAGTTCCTTCCTAGCTTTTAAAATATTTTCATAGTTCTTGAGGAGAAACTGCCTTCCCTATCTATAGTCAAAACATGAGAGCAAGAGCAATTTTAAAAACAACAAAGCATGTTGATTTTGTCTCCATGTTTGCTTTGGATGCATTATTTAAAATTTGCTTTCTCACTGTTATGATGCAACATGTGGAATGGTTAGTATTTGCTAAGTAGATTAGAAGGGATTTCAATTCTTCATTTTGGTGCAGTTGAGTACTTTACAGCATGTTGAGGTCCTGCTCTAGGTGTTAGGAGGACATGGCTGAGCAAATCATGGTCCATCCACTCAAAGATCTTACAGTTTTTGAGACTCTCACAGCTCAGTGTTCTCTCTACATGCTTAATCATGTTGTTAAAAATGATGGGGATGTAGAGGGTGGGGAATTTTAACTTATTCATAAAAAAATAATTATTAATGGAAGAAAAATACTCCCGGGAGTTGTGTAATCATAAAGCTATCAAGAGATATTTTAGTAGCCATATTCTACCGTAGGCCTTTGGATACTTGTGGAATTCATGGAAATGAATGGGCATCTCACAGGACACCCGATGGCCATCAGGGCCTAGAACTCCCCAGAATGGGCCACAGAGCATGCTTACAAATATCACGTACCAAGTTATACCTATGTGCTGAACTTGTTTTGATTTCTGATACATTACACTTACAGGACACATGTTACTGTGAATTCTGATAGCCAATCCTTTGCTTTGCTTTAACAGGAAAAACCGTGAATGACACAATCTGGCAGGAACCCAGAACACCTGAGAATGATTCCTACATCAAAAGGCCCTGTCAGCTAAAAGGTAATTGCAATGTAATTCAGCTGACTTTGCATTTGCCCAAAGAAGTTTAAAGGGCAAGTAAGAAAATTTTTCATCTTTGACCATTAAAATAAGCAGGGCCTTGTGCTTTACTTAAAAAAGGAAAAATAAAATCATAAAATTATATTTTATACTACACATATAGAAAATGGAATCTAATTAGGTTGCCTATTGAAACAAAGAATCAATTGCAAATAATATTGGAAAGGTCTAAGGTCCAAAAAGATAAAAAATGGGCACATAAAAATCACTTTAGATGTAACATCAATATAGTAATGTTTGTTCTATTTGGGTATTCTAAAAAAAGTCAAGAAAAGTAACCTTGATTATAAATGAAAAATTCTGTCATTTTATAATTTAAAAATTCCCAAGAACAAATTAGAAGTCAGGTATAGAAGAATTTATTAATAATAAATGAACTCATAATTTAAATTACTTAACTTGAGGAAGGTAATGAATAAAACAAAGTCTGAAGAGTTCACAAAGATTAACAATAGAATGAAAAGTTGATCTGCTTGGGATTCTCCCTTAAATGTTATTAGAACAAGGACTAATCTAATGACATTAGTTATTGATAATTTAAGAGTTTCTGAGATATGTAGCTTAAAAAAGATATTTAATATCTTGGGGTAAAGGGTATTATAATGTATTTTTATGCTTAGGAATTTAATAGTTTGATTATATTTTGTTCAGATTTTGCCATTTGTTCTTTCACAGAGCTCTCAGATTTACAAAGTAATGGTGAGAATAATAATTTTCTTTTGAAATATTTCAGCTTTTATCCAGGATTATTTAATGTTTTGGTGATTAACTTCAACAGAATTTTTAAATATATTAAATTTCATCTGTCATAAATAAATGGATAACTCAGTGTAGGATTATTTGAAATATTTTCTTTCAATTACCACGAGGGCAATGTTTTAATAATATCATGTTTTGTTTAGGCTCTGTTCTTCACCTCATGGAAACCAGCTATATTCATTCTTACCTTATGTCAATCACATATTCATTGATCCATCAGTCTGCCAATCTGTCCATTGATTCAAGTATCCATCCATCCATCTAATAAGCATGTTATATTTTAGATGATTGTATAGCGATCTATGTTATAGATTAAGAAGGTATAACCGTATTATAGATTATTTTTAATTATAAATTTTGCCATAAAATGTCTTCAAATATTCTATTTTCTAAAACTGCCTATCAGTGAAATGGTGTTTTTTTTTTTTTTAATTTGGGAAGTAGGCGAGTAATTCTCTTACCACTACACTTGCAAAACAGCTAGGGATCTTGGCCTTAGGTGTGTGTGTCCAAGAAGTCTAGCAGACATTTCAGCAGTAGCAGTTGAGTCACAGGACATTTCCTAAGGATTAATGCCGCACTAAGAGGAGTTGATGGCCTGAGACCAAGGCTGCCGGTGCCATTATAAATTGAAGGGAGAAATTAAGTAGGCGAGGGAGGGCCACAAGTTGGGGACTTGGATTTTATGGGCGTAGCAGCTTCATTTGGAAGGCTCAGAGTATTTCTAAGCAATTAGTGCCCTGCATATCAACCTACAATATTTCTTTCTCATTTTAAACACTACTTTTTAGCTATTAATTGTATAATTACTGGTGAGTGGTTTACTGCGCCTGAGGATATTCAGGTCTGTGTGAGCTTGATGAAATGAAGATTGGAGGGTATAGCATCGCTATAATCCACAGCCCCTGACTTTATTGGACACTAATGATGAAACTGTAAAGCCTCAGAAAATATATAGGGAAATAAACAGGTAGGAGTGAATTAATTCCCAAGAAATCTGTTACATATTCCAAAGAAAAACTGAAAACAGGCCATTTCCTTCCATTTCGATTTCAGAATGGTAGTTGTACATGACACTTATTATGTTAATAGTATTTTTCAGTCCTAAAGAGTATTGGGGCCTGATGAAAGAAACTTCCACAGGCTATATTTAACCAAAGATTTGTGTCAGATATTTTCATTCATGAAGCTATTTGTGTAGCTTGACAACATGACTGTGTTATATCAGTGAAGACAAAATTTATTACAATAGGTTGAGTCCCAGAAGTACATTTTTAGTTATTTAGTCTATTTCCTTCTTCTAAGAAGATACTTATCTAAACCTAAATCTGTGCTATTAAAAAAGATTACATCTGTAAAATAAATGTAGGACAAATTGAGTGCTCAGGATTTTACAACTAAAAAATTGGCATAGTTAGGTATCAAGGGAAATGAATATATGCTAATTGTTGGATTTTCAGCATTATGAACAAACAGGATCTTCATAATATTCATTCTAGTTAATCAAAATCAATTTAAAAATCTTTAAATTTTTTTGGCTTTAGTTTTACGAAACAAAATGTCCAAGAAGAGGAAAAATTTTAAAATATATGAATTACAGTTTACCCAATGGCAAGCTATTTATTATTTAAGTAAAAATAGCTTCAAAAAACAGTCTTCTATATTTTAAACCAGGAAGTATAAAAAAGAAAAACAAAGCAAAATCTAAAACATGATAGTGACTGTTAGCTTGATAAAAACATTTTCAGGGATTAGAAAATGTTCAAAGTCTGGCTGTTTTAAACTGTTTCATAAAGCACAAAATATGTACACAAAAATTGACAGATGCTAGTGAAGGAAGGTGCCTGATAAGATCAGGAGGCATGGTTAATAGTGAAAGTAGTATTAATTTCACCTACTCTCCTGCAAAATTATTTTAAAATAAGTCTTCTTTACATACGGTTTTCTTGAGAATCATTAGCAAAAGAGAAATTCATTGGGAAAGAAAAGATGTTCTTAGGCCCTTCTGGTCTAATATTTGAATTGCGTTTGGTTGGGAACCTCATTTCTCTCTTGAATTCTAGTCAATATCATCATTTGGCCAGATTCTTCAAAGTAAGCATATGAATATTTTGGCTTAGTTTTTCAAGACCTTATTAAATCTTTTCCTTATTGGCTTGAGACCCTCCTTTTCAAGGTAAAACATATATAAAGTCACAAACACATTTGCTGCTCTGTTTAATTTCCAAGGAAAACATATTTAATTGAAAAGTCCTTTCCCAAAGCAGAGTTCTTTACGGCGATCCATTTGGTAATGTTATAGTTGCATATTTGTGAAAACTGGCTTGGTTATAAGTATCTTAGTTTAAGTTACCTAGAAGCTGATTTGAAATGGAGAGTTTTTTCACCCCATCCCTTTTTGTTTGTTTGTTTGTTTGTCTGCCTCTGTATTTGAAGGCTCATTGGAACCTGACTTCTTAGGCCATTTTTTAGTGCATTCTTAAGTACACTGATGTTTGTGACCTGCTTATCTAGTTCATACATATACTGGTTATCTATTGCTCCAAAAAGCATTCCATAACATAAAACAGCAGCCATTTATTAGACTCATAGATGTTGCATGTAAGGAATTTGGTCCCACTGCTCCACAATGATGTAAAAGTTCTTATCTGGTAAGACTTGAATGACGGGACAGCTTAAGTCTGGTGGTTGGATCATCTGGTGGCTTCTTCACTTTTGTGGGCTGGGATAACTTGAAGGCTGGGCTCAGCTGGGACTGTCAACTGGAGAGCCTGCACATGTCCTTTCCATGTGACTTGAGCTTCTCCCAGCATGAGTGCTGGGTTTCAGGAGGGACCAGGAGAGAGTATGTCACATGTCGTACGAGGTTGTGTCTAGAGAGTAAGCATCCCAAGAGACCAGAGCAAAAGCTGCAAGACTTCTTCTGACCTAGCCTTGGAAGTCAAAAGCATCACTTTCTTTGCATTCTGTTTTGGCAAGTGAGTCAATAAGGCCAGCCCAGATTCAATAGGGAGAATGAGTCTTCATCTCTTGATGGGGTGTGGGAAGGCCACACTGCAGAAGAACATGTGGGTGGGAGATAGTACTGTGGCCATCTTTGGAAAATATAACCTGTATTTTACCTAATTCAACAACTGTTTTTGTTGCCACTTAGGACCAAATTGCTTCTGTCTCTTTGTAAGTTAATGTTTGGGAGATCACAAATAAATACATATATAAAAGGGGGATCACAGAGCAAATAGCTATTTTTCATAAAATGCATTTTCCTGGTGTTCCTTCCTTTGTCCCCAAACACTCAGTGGTCCCCCATTTTCTACAGCAGGGACCACCAACTAGTAGTTCTATAATTGAATTTAGTCTGAATAAAAGCTTGTTCGGGATCATTTGGGTATTTAAAAAATCAGGAAATTTTATATTAAAATCCAGATACTGATTTTTTCCTAAAAAATATGAGGAAAGCTGGCAATCCTGGACCCAACTCTCAGTTGGCTTTAACCAGAGGGAGCTGAAAGCAATGACTGTTGGTGTATGGGCATTCCAGGTCACCACAGGCCTTCGGTTTTCTCTCTCACCAAATCCACTTCATTTATTCAATTACTTGTTTGATCACTAAAGATTCTTATTTTGAAACCTTGATCTAGTGAATAATATCCAAATTCCTCTACTTGACACTCAAGGCCCATTAAAATTCTTCATTACCTCTCCCCCCCATCCAACCCTACCTCCTTCTACTGTATAACCAGAATTGTCCTCTGGCCTGACCAATTTCAGTCTCTTCACTTGCTTAAATATGTTCCATTCATTCTGCACAACCGTCCAGTGTTCACAGAGTTGCTGCTATGTTTTCACTTTTTCCTTGTCTTCCACTTTTGCAAACCATCTCTATTCTTCAGGCTGCCATGCAGGCCTTGCCTCTTCCTCAATTACTCTGGGTCATAATGCCCTCTTCCCACAGCACTTGTCTGGTTCACTCATTTTACTGCCTTGCCTGCTATGCAAGTGGTAATGTACATACTCATGTCTTATTTCCTCTGCCGCCTCCAGACACCAGAGTTCAGTAGACCACTTTCCTGTTATTTTCCTATAGAAGTATGCCCATAGAAGGAGACCTGCAAAATTCATGTTAAAAAGGTCAGAAAAGAGAAAAGGGAAAAGACGGAAAGGAAAAAGGAAGGGGGGAAAGGAATTTTTTTTTTCTAAATACAGAAACTAAAAAATCAGGCTGCAAAAAATCAGTCTTTAGCATCCTGACCCTGTAATAGATGAACTTGCTTCAAAGAGCCAGATCACAAAACCAGCTAGTTTTAAATTTTAAATCCTGTAGAATGGTTACTGGTTACTCTGATTTTAACTATTAAGTTATTGGTGTGATAACTCAGAGACTGAGCTCTGGATTTAACATAACTTTGAACCATAGCTATAATGGGGATTTGGAGGAAACTCGGCAACTATTTTTTACTATGCATGAAGGGTAGACCTTGCCTTCCCTTCTTCCATCCCCCACAGAACATGAGGGTGAAGAATCGTGGGACGTTGAAGCAGTGATTGCAAGTAAAAAGGAGTACAGGTGATTCCTGTGGATTTCAGTATCTTTATCTATAAAATAAGGGAAGGGACTTGGATTAAATGATCCATGATCATGGGTCTTGAAATATACTGTATATTGTGGATTTAAATAAATGGAGCCACATTTTACAGAGGCTGGAAGAGAATTTTTCCCTTTTGAAAAGGTTTCATGTAGTTGCAAGCAAATGGATGCCACATTCCAAATCTTCCTAAAGCATGCATAAGACAATTTCAAAATAAATAATTCATGCTGAGAAGACCTAAGCTAATGAAGCTCAAAATGCCAGGGGTGGAAAGCATAGTTTAACAGAAACAGGTGAGGTAATTATTGCACAGAGTCATAACATTTTGGAGTTATTTGTTATTTCATCATCCTTTCATTTTCAATAGGGAAAGTGAGTCCAAGAGAGGATTCTTGACTTGCTTAAGGTTCACAGCTGTTTAGTGGCATTCTTGGCTTTTATTTTGCTAAATTTCTATTTTATTTTGAATCTGTTTCTTATCAAAATAGTATATCTGTAAGAGAAGAAATAGTAATGATCTAACCATGTAATACCTTAATAGCCTAACTAAAGGAAACGTTAATGACTATTAAATTGTGTCCAAAAGTCCCAAATCTCATCATTTCTGATAATATCAATGTTAAATTTATCTCTTTTCATAGATCAAAATGAAGACAGTTTTCTTTTGAGCAATGACATACATACACTTCAAGGAAAAGGACTACAAGGCATTTCCTATCAGGTAATGTGAATAATCAACAGCTTCCTGGTACCTTGTGAAAATCATCCTGTTATTGAGCTCCATAATATGCTAGAAGTAATGTACAATACCTAGACAGCCTGATAGCTATTTTGCATTTAGTTATTACAGGTTGTTTTGTAATTGATATGCTTATGTCCCTTTGAATTGGAATATAAATGAAAAAATCAAATGGTGACTTGAGTTAATAAACCATTTTGATTATGCAAAACATCATGCTCTACAGCGTTTTGATGAGTAACTGTGGGCCTGTTAAATTAATATACTGAGATTTTATTTCACAAGACCTATGTTAAGTGCTAGAACTATCTGTCAACCTTCAGTGTAGGGCATGTGTCTCATGTTTTCACATTTGATATTAAAAAATATACTGTGATTCCTGACAGTCACCTTCAAAAATTGCATTAATTAGCCCAGAAGTTTAAGCAATTAAGAACATCTGAATTTTGAGCTTCCCCAATAATAGTATTAATTAGAGCTGAATAGTTGCTATTCACTCTGGAATAAGAAAATGTGAACGAGTCAATAGGGCCAACTCAGGCATCCTACTGACATTTGCTATTTTTCTGACAGCTGGGGGGTTTTCTTTAATCATTCTGATAGCTTTGTTAGAAAATTTTGTACTGGCCTTCCTTGGCATAGTAGATCAATAGGCAGAGGGCATATAGCATATGAATTGTGAAGGCCTGATTTGACGGGGAAAGAGAGCTTACATTCCTAAATCCAGCCTGATTTCTGAGGCTGTTGGAGGCTCTCTGATGAGTTAGATGGTGAACCATAACTTTTGATCAACCACAGTTTCTGCAGTCTATTCTAATGCTGCTGGAGTGATGGAAGTGTACTCTGAGGCCTTGCTGTACAGGGCTACCCATTGATGGAGCACCAGTCTCCCAGTGAATTCATCTGCACTGCATGGTTGAGAGCTCAGGAGTTGGACAGAACTTGGTTTGAATCTTGGGTTAGCCCTTAGTAACTGTATTGAGTTGAATAGTGCCCCGCCATTCATGTTTACCCAGAACCTCAGAATATGACCATATTTGGAAATAGTGTCTTTGCAGAAGTAATGAAGTTAAGACGAAATCGTAATGGATTAGGTTGGGTCCTAAACTCAATGACTGGTGTTCTTATAAGAAGGCTAGGTGATGACACAGAGCGGAGATGGCCATGTGAAGATGAAAGCAGAGATTGGAGTGATCCATTTATAAGCCAAGGGCACCCAAGATTGATGGTAACCACCAGAAACCAGGAAGAGGCAAGGAAGGTTCCTCCCTTTTAAACTTTCAGAGAGCATGACCTTACTAGTGCCTTGATTTAAGACTACAAGCATTCATAACTGTAAGAGAATAACTTTTTGTTGTTTCAAGTCACCCAGTTTGTATCATTATTACAGCAGCCCTAGGAAACTAATATAGTAGCTATGTAACTTTGGGCAAATTATTTGATCTCTCCCTACCTCAGTTTTAATTATCTGTTAAATCGGTCTCTAAGAGCCTGAATCTCAGGACCATCATGAAGATTAAGTGAGATACTTTATTAAAGCACTTAGCTCCATGGCTGGCATTTAGGAGATGCTTTAAAAAATCAGTTCTTGTTGTCACTGCCATAGCCCTGTATCTTTTCTCCCTGCCTTATCTTTCCCTCTCTTACTCCTGCTACTCTTTACAAAGGCTTAATGACTCTTTCACAAACAGAGCTGGCAGATTATCTCTAAAATGTGCAGTCTCATTCTCCTCAATTCAGATGAAGCCTCAGATGTAATATCTAAGTGAAACACTGTCTGATAGCCAGGAAAAAAATAACGGATGGTTTACAGTTAAGAGCTCCCCAGGCATGCTTTGTGCCAAGGGGAATCTTTCAGGTTTTAGTAGAAAAATAGAACCATCTCTTAGAAAGAAGAAAATAATGTAGAAAGTTCTTAGAAATAACACCAATCCTTCTGTAAGTGTGAATTGGCCAAGAGATGATACTTCTAAAATGGCAACCATGTCTCAATTGTGGGATACGGTTTAACATTAACGTTGAGTTGAAGGAGATCATAGCCAGTGACAGTCAAGCAGAAGCCATCCAATCTAGAAATTTTCATTTGGGAGTAGGAACCAGTTCTATTTATCTATAATATTTCCCTTATGCATAGTAGGCATTCCATTGAGCTTAATTAATTAAAAAAACACTTATCTTTGTTACAGAATACTTTGGTTTAACAAGAAGTGTCATGCAAAATATTAATTTATTAAGTTCTTATGACTGGGGAAAAGTGGAAGCAGTTTATCCTTTGAAAGATGAGAAATGAAGAGAACCATTCTCAGATGGAGAAGCAACTCTGTGTGGAGAGGGGTTACTGGTCTTTCGGTGGCCATGGGAACAGAGCTTGACATGGACCGTGGCCTCCTATCAGTAAGCAAATGCTTATCCAGAACAGTGTTTCTCCAAGCACGGCCAGGATCCTTCTATATCATAACCAATTGGGATAGTTTTTGAAATGTAGACTTCTGAGCCCTGGCCGACTGAATTGTCATGCCTAGGGCCTAGGAATCATTATTTTATGTGGGTGTGAAGAAGGGGCACTTCCCAGATGTACCCCAGGAAAAGACATGGTCTTAATCTTAATTCCTGTGGGTGTGAACCTATTGGAAATACGATCCTTTGTAGAGGTTATTTTTAATTAAGGTCATGGCCAACTGAATAAGGTTGGGCCTTAGTCCTATTGCTGGAGACTTTATGAAGAGAAAGCCATGGAAGGAAGCTGGAATTAAACGGAACCCAAAGAGAAAGGAGAAGACATAACTAGGTGCATTCATTGCCATGTGAAAGAAAAGTCAAGGACCCAAGGATCAGCTGCAGCCTGCCTCAGAATGCCATAATCTTTGAGGAGAAAGCATTGCCTTGCTGACACCTCAATTTTGGATTTCTCCTAGCCTCAAAACTGTGAGCCAATAAATTCTCATTGTTTAAGCCAACCCATTGTAAGATATTTGATTTAGCAGCTTAGAAACTAAGACAGTGGGTTTCCAGGGAGTGACCAGTACATGAACCACAAGACTGGGATGGGGATGATTGATGGGCACTTTTCCACAGGCATGATGCCTCATCCATTTTTCTCCTTCCAATCTTTACTCATGTCTGTTCTTGGAAAACAACAGCCTCCTAGAAACAGTGAAATTGATTTTTGTTCCTAATTATGAGAATGGTATACATTCATGTAGAACTTTTGTAAAGTATACAGAGGTGTAAAGGATTAAAATAATGAATAACAGCTTAACAGGGTAACATTTTCACAGAATCAGCCATTTTTCTAAATATTAGTAAACTGAGATGATGGTAATAGAATATAAAATATTTTATTAGTTATATACATCTACAAAGTACATCTTGGACACCAAAAATATTCAAAAGAAAAGTTTAAACATTAACTGAATTCTCTATCAGATGCTCAAGTATACATGTTTCCTTCATATTCTCAAAATGAGAGGGAAGATGCCAAGCATGAGAGAAAGTACAGTGAACCAAGGGACAGGGCAGTGGATGATGTTCATGGAATGTTTTCTCCAATACTGACTTTGCTCCGTGGATTTTTCTGACTACTTGGCCTGGGATAAACTTGCTGGAGACCAAGGCTTGCAGAAGAAGTGCTGATTGGGAGAGTTTGAAGCAACATAGTTTGCTACTGCAATCATTATACCGACCACAAAGAAAATCTTAGGGAAGCTTGACACCCAGGATTATTTTTGTATCCTTGTTCTTGTTTGTTTTTCTCTGGCAGCATTGAGTTGATGGCTCAAACCTTTTGTAGCATATTGAAAAGGATATAAAATATGTAGTAATACAGACTTTGGGCTAATATATTTTCAAAAATGTTTCATGCCTCATTTCTCACGTAAATTCTTAGGTTGCATTCAGCCTTCAGAGCGTCATTCATATTCATGATAGCAAAGAGGATCACATTTATTAATTTCAGTGCTGGTGATATTAAGCACTGTCAAGCACCCCCACTGAGGACTGCACCAAAACGTTTTCTCCCTGAGCACCTTTGGTAGAAAAAATGTTGCTGAGCGAATTAATTAATTTATATGTACACACACATATATCTTCCAAAGTCCTGAGGCTCTTATGTGGCAGATGTTAAAGTACTAAGAGTTAGATCACTCCACTCCCACTCAACCAATTTCCTTCTCCGTGCCCTCTACTATGCGAACTGCAAGGATAAATATTTGAATTCTCAATCTCTCCTTTAGTTAGAGGTGGCCATGTGAACCAATTCTGGCCAATTAGAAGCATACAGATGTTCGCGGGGAGGACTTCCTTTCCTGAAAAAGAAAGGCAAAGCCTCATGAGAAGAAAGCTTTATCCTTTGCCCTTCTTCCTGCCTGAAGCTGCATCATAATACCTGGCAGGTCAGAGATATGAGTGGAGCCTGACTCTTTGACATTCTTGAATATCTGCCCCAGTGTTGGCCTATGTCTGGACTTCTTCTTATCTGACAAAAACAAGCACATTCTTGTTGAAGCAATATTGTTGGGTTTTCTGTTCTGAATGCATTCCTAACTGATCCATCTTATCTTTAAAACAGTCACTTTCACTAATGCTGAACTCTAATTGCTCTATATCAGCAATCAGACAAAAACTGTGTCCATAGAGTTGCATGTTGTTTAGACCCAGCTCTGCTTTTATAACCTAGACCAGCCACCTTCAGTTCTCATGCAGTGTCATCAGCGTCTTGAGTTATATTTTTGGTCCTTAAGATGAAAATTAGATTAATAACAAATAAAATAATGATTATTTACAGTTCACGGACATATAGCTGCATCTAGTGCAGCACACCTAAGACAATTGGATGAACTGGGGAAGTTCTTTGAAGACAGGCTGCGATCTGTTAACAAACAAGAGAAGCAGATCTCTCACTAGTTTCATCAGACAAATTTTAGGTGATTCTAAATATAGGTATACAGAATAAATAAGGCAGGAAAAAATATGTCAAAAGTGACAAACGGTTCAAATAGTACCTGTGTCAATCAAAGGATAATCCTTATGTATGATGTGATAATATTAAGATAAATAATGATTAACATTGATGAATGTTTCTTATTTTCAACTACCTTCCTATCTATTATATAACTTTAGCTACTGTATTAGTTGTCTATTGCTGCATGAAAACATTGCCCCCAAATTTTGGAGAGTAAAACAACAAACATTTATTTCCTCATGGTTTGGGAGTGGTATAGCTAGGTGGTTCTGGATCAGGGTCTGTCATGAGGTTGCAAGTGAAATGTCTTCTGAAGGCTCAACTGTGGCTTCCTTTCCCTCTTGAGCCATTGCTTTAGCGTTTCATGAACAGGTCATGTTTTAAAGCTTCTGTAAAATTTCCAGTACATTCACGTGCATCAACAAGTCTTGTATATTATAGACTTGAATAAACAGTGAGTACTTTTTGAGTTACTGACCCACATTAACTTTGAGGAACACTGCAAGCTAAATTATGCCACTTTTTTTTAATACTGTTTATCAAAATTTAATACAAATTTCCAGATTCTGTGGCAAATAACTATCTTTAACAAATCATGTTTATTTACCTAGATGTGATTATAATTGAAGATAACTTCATTCACAGCCCTCTAAATGTTAAAGATAATTAACATGCTATTAACATCTAACAACTTTTCTTTAATAATTTTCTTCTGAACTGTAGTTTTTTGCCTGAGGGATGATAGCTATGCTGGGTGGGAAGAGGCAATGAAAAGATACTTTTTAACTATAACTTCTGGTTCCTTAAAAAGTACTGTGATCTTCCCTTGCTGTTTCTCTTGTCTTTTGAGTTCTTCATAGCTGGTTACATATCAAAGAGCTGACGGAAAAAACTAAATGACTCTCAATGAATACCAAAAGGATTTCCAGATGGATATAAAGCTATGCATTTGGCTGGGCTAGGAAACACCTTTATTAGAAACAGAGACAAGAGAACTGAGTCAAGAGACAAGGAGCCATCACTGAGTATGCTCTTAGGCCACTAAATTCACATTCTGTGCCTCAGTTTCCTCATTTTTAAGTAAGGTGTTGGACTAGATGATTACAAAGATTTGTTCAACTTCTGTAACTCATTTCCACTTTTTTCTTGATATTCTTCAGAAGTCTACAAGTTCATATAATAACACAAAAGGAGAGACTTACTTAAGGAGCTATGAATGCCTATGATCATTTTCATCACTTCATAGATGATGGGACTGAAGAATAGATAAGTGAAGTGGTTTGTTCAAATTTTCATGGTTAGTCACAAAGCAGAGCAGCAAGGCCAGCCACTAATCTCCAGACAAGGCTTGGTTCTACTACAGCAGTTTTCATCACATTTCTTGATTATTCCCTAAGTATATTAGAGTATATCTCCTAAATACTGAGGTTGATTTTTTTGCCATATAATTTTCAGTACCCACAATTCCTCGTATTGTTGGGAATCCAATAGGTGCTTAATATCTATTAATTTATTTATATATATTGGCTTTTAAATTTCCTATTGTCCACATTTTTGTCAGCTATAAAGTGTACACAGAGAGAAATTTTCTTATGAACTGTTCTGGAAACTCCTTCAAAATTTCAGAACAGGGGATATTACACAGGAAGTAAGAAAGAAGTTGCTTCTTACAGTCTTTCCTGACACCAACACAACCCTGATTTGCATCTCTGACTTGTGTAATCAGGGCAGTTTCTAGCTGGCTTGGCAGTGTCTCCACATTAAAAGACTGACCCCAAACTATGGGTCACTGAGCAAAGAGCAGTGTTGGCTCCCCACAAGGAAGTGTGGAGAGTTGGCTCTAAGTTGCAACTTCCTTATGCCGTGAGAAGTTGAGCATGTGTGGCTTCCATGAGGCCCCTTTCCTTACTGTGACCCCAGAAGGGCACAGTTAGTCCAAGACCAGAATTAGGCACTCTAAACTCTGCCGGAAAGGAAGAAGGAGCTAGAAGCCTGCAGTAGGACTTGAGTGGGTTATTTGTGTTTATGTAGTGGGATAAGAATGTTACATGAAGTGTTTTGTTAGACAGGCTCAATTACTAAGAGCAAGGAGCCCTCTCTTCTCCACCCCCACCTAATTCAATTGTTCTCTCCCATGAATATCTACAGCATTTTATTTGTACATCTACATCTCATGATGCCCATGGACCTTTTCCTCCAGGTGTCTGTTTGCCCAACTGTTCAGTACAACATTTATTTATTGCACATACTAAGGACCAGACATTGAGATGTACAAAACAGCTCCAGAGCCCCAAGAAACTCACTGTTCACCAGAAAGGACAGGCTCCGAGCAGTTGGCAATCTTCTCTCTGCTATAAAGATATGTGTATCACGGAGACAGACAAATTGTCTCATTCCTCTACAGCTCCCAGAGAGCAGTTGCTCACAGAAAGACAATGAATCAATAAATGTCGCATGAGCCTTCTAGGAAAATTTACTTGATTTCATTAATTAATTCGTATAATCACTTATTTGTTCACTTTACTATTTAAGAAACAGTTCTAAGCACTATTTTAAGTGCTGATTCAGTCTTAGTTTAATTTCAATTTCTATCATGAAAAAAATTGATGTATTTTATATTTATAATTATATATGAGTATCTAACATCAACATGACAATTCTTCCACCAACTGTAATTATTTCCTCAATCAGTATTTCAATTCCATAAATTAATTTTTTCAAATTTTTATTTTAGTTAATAATAGTTCAGAGAATGCAAAAAATAAAACTCTGAAATAAAGCTTTTTTTTCATGTGCTTGCATTGATTGGTTCTAGTTCATAATTCTCTTGGTTTTATTACTGTTCATTGAACTACTAAATGTTAATTGTTTATTGTGACCTTACAAATTATGTTTTTAAAGTAATACCAATCTTTTAGATCATGAATAGAGGCTAATCACTGTTTTACAAAAGAGAATGGAGATACAGCTTTGGGTTTTTAACAATGTCACCATTTAAACCTAAATATTCATCACAGTTCTTACCATAAAAATAAGTTTGCTTTTTTTTTTTTTTTAACCAGGCCATAGGTTTCTTTCTTTTCAAATGGCTAGGTACAAATTCAGGGTAGAAAAACTGGGTACTTCTGTCTTGCTTTGGCACAAACAGATTTGAATACCAAAGCCTACATTCTAAACACATTTTAATTTTTTTAAATTTTTTCCCAATTATAGAAGTAATATATCTTCACTGGAGAAAACTTGGAAAATGTAGAGTATATGAAGAAGGAGAAGAACCATTTATAGTGGTGTTTATACTTTTATACAAATTTACATCCTGATTTTTAAATTAATATTATATTGCGAGCATTAAAAAAATAATTTCCAAAGCCCTAAGAATTGGTAAATCATTAATAACTAAGCAGAATCATAAGACTAGGAAGGTCAGAGAAAATTGTCAGTGCAAAAAGCAGAGGAAACTACCTAGAGTTTCACTTCAGAGTTTTCATTACAGTTTTCTTTAAAAATAAGTCTAAATATTAATTTTAAAAAACCAAAATATCTTTGTTTCTTCTGTTGAAGAAATTATGTAAAATAGGCATCAAGTGACCAGGCTTTTTTTTTTTTTCTGAACACTTTTTAAAGATATCATTAGAGAGGAAAATTTTCTAAATCAGAAACTAAGAATAGAAAAAAGAGCAAAGGAAATTTTTTTTACTTCATTCAAGGTCTCTCATATTAATTTCCAGCTTTCTTTTCATTAAAGAGGTAAAGAGAACACAATTCAGAGTGTTAGACAATCGAGGTTTAATCAGTCTCGATATGCCTGAGTTTCTGTTTTGTAAAAGGATGAAATAATATCAGAAGAGCTTTAAATTCCCTTCTAGTGAGATATATATATATATATATATATATATGTTTCTTTTTGTTCTTTTTTTAAGAGGATAGGCTTATAAATCTGGGAGTATCTACCGGATGGTTATCCTCTGTAAATTGGAGAATGATATTTAACTTACAAATCAAAACCCTGAATTTGGTAGGTTTTACTTAATTTGGATGTCAATTCTAGATAACTAGTAATTATGTTGGCTCCTAAAATTCTTGTAAGAAGGAACATTGAATTAAAAGTCTGACCACTTGATTCTCATCCCAGCTCTGTTATTAATAAATTGTCTTTCCTTGGATAAGCCATTTAGCTTCTCTGGGTTTTCTCATTTTTAAAATAGGCTGGTAGATTAGATGAAATATGACTGTAGGACTAACCCAGTTCAATAATTCATTGACACTATTTCTTAAAAAATTATTGTATAATCCTAACATTCAAGCAAAGTGCCAAAAAGTGAGGTGTATTTAACCCAACACTTCCAACAAACTTTTTACATTATTTAAGAAAGTGTGAGCAAAATGAACTAAATAATATTTACATTTATATATGTAAATATATACATATGAAAGTTTTAATATATACATATGAAATATACACATATGAAAGATATTTATAGTCATACACAATTACACATTTCAATGGAGAGAAACTGAATACAATAATTTTTTCTCCTTTCATTTTTTCAATTTTCTAATGCAATTTTTTTCACCATAACATTTCAAAGAAATGGTCAGATTTAACCAAATCTGGTCTTTATTCGTTTACTTATTCATTTTTATAATTCTTTCAATTAATACTTACTGAGTACTGACTATGAACAATGTTAGAGGTGCTAAAGATTCTGCAGGGTACCTATACGGAAGGGTCTGGTCCCTGCCTTCCATCACCTTTAGTCTTTTGGGGAAGAGAGACATCTAACAAACAATAGCATAAAAATGTAAATCTGAAATTGCGGTGAGAGTCAAGAAGGGAAAAGAACCATGACCTAATGTGGACCTTGAAGTCAGGAAAGACCTCTCTAAGAAAATGACATTTAGGCTGTAGCTCCAGAAGTGAGAAGGCATTATCCAAGTCAGGAGAATGAGGACAAGCATCCCAGGCAGAGGATGCAGCACATCAACCCTGGGAAAGGAAAATAACTCTGGAGATTGGGAAATGGAAAGTTTGAAACTCCAAGGGGACTCTGAAGAGGTAGATCTTATGAAACACATTAAGTATTTTTGGATGTTATTTAAAGAACACTGGGAAGTTCTGGAAGTCATCTGAGCAAGGTGGTAATATTACTGGATTTGTGTCTTTCAAAGAGAACTCTAACTCTGTTTTGTAAATGAACTGAAGAAGAACTAAAGTGAAAAGAAATCCAGTTAGAGATTCGGCAGTAGTTTCAATGAGAGATGATTGTGCCTTAAACTAGGGTGATAACAATGGAAATGGAGAAAAAGACACAGAGTCAGTGGGTTTTTAGGAGATAGAATGGACCAAACACAGTAATTGAACAAATACAAGGAAGCAATGGAGGGGGCAGTGGTAAAGGTGACAACCTAATGTGCTGGTTTGGAATTAAGTACGCCAGAAAATGCCATGTGTTTTAATCCATTCTTGTAGGTGCAGAATTATTGTGGGTGGGACCTTTTGGTTAGGTTGTTTCAATTGGGATGTGACCCACCCAATTCAAGGTGGGTTTTAATCCTTTACTGGAGCCCTTTATGAGAGGATAAAAGGCAAAAACACACAAACAGAGGGCAGAGAGATGAGAAACGCCCAGAGAAGTAAGAAGGACCATCGATGTCCAGATACATTTTGGAGAGAGCCACTGAAACCAAAACCCAGGAGAGAAGGACCAGCATACATCGTCATGTGTTTTCCCATGTGACAGAGGAACCCTGGATGCCAGCAGCCTTTTTTCAGAGAAGGTATCCTCTTGTTGATACCTTAATTTGGACATTTTCACAGCCTTTGTAACTTAATAAATCCCTGTTGTTAAAAGCCAACCCATTTTCTGGTATATTGCATTTTGGCAGCTTTAGCAAACCAAAACACCTGATTTATGGAATGTGCAGTTGGATGGATGAAGATGTCATTTGCCGAGTTGAGGAATGCTGGAATGAGAATCATAACTGGGGGGAGGATCTAAAGGTCATTCTTGATTTTCTTATAAATCATTTTAAATAGGTAGTTGGATGTGTGAGTCTGAAGCTCTGAAGAGAGGTCTGGAGAAATAACTAGTGTATAAGTGGTATTAACAGCCATGCAGGCATACAGGCATATGTGTGTATGTATCTGTGTGTGTGTGTGTGTGTGTGAGAGAGAGAGAGAGAGAGAGAGAGAGAAAGAGAGAGAGACTGTGTGTTTGTAAATGAAGAGAGAATGAAGGTAGACTATAAGAGTCCTCAAGACTTAATTCTAAAGGAACATCAACATGTAATTTGGGGAGAGAAGAGAAAGAGTCAGCATGGAAGTTAGAGAAGGAACAGCTACAAAAGGCAAAAAGAAAACCAGGATAATGTGGTATTATGGAAGCCAGGAAAAGAAAGTGTTTCCTGAAGGTAATCATGGTCAATATTGCTGAATGTGAACTAGTAATGGAGTTTGAGAACGTTCCATTGGACCACAAAAGCAAATCAAATGGATTGGTAGAGACAAAAGGGATTAATGAGTAAATGAGGTGGGTTGGAAGGGTGGGAAATTAAAGGAAGCATACACAAATAACTTTTTTGAGAAGTATGCCTGGGAAAGGAAGTAGAAAGAATAGTAAATGAGAGATAGTGAATTAAAGATGGATGAGCCCACAGCATATTTGAATGCTATTGGGAAGAGTCCATTAAAAAGGAAGATGTTCAAAATTAAAGACGGTGAAAAGAAGGAGACAGAGAAGGAGAAGGAGAAGGAGGAGGCGGAGAGGAAGAAGGGGAAAACTGTAAACCAGGTGTGTCACTCCCCTGGTTAGAATAAAACCTATTCCTTAACCTGCCCTACAAAAGCCTCCTTGAAGGCCCCCTGCTAGGTCTCTGGCTGCATCTCATGGCATGCTCCCCTTCTTTCTCTTCCTTGGACACACACAAAGCTTGTTCCAGTGTTAGAAACTTTGCACAAGCTGTATTCTCTCCTAGGAAACCTTTTCTCCCTAATATTTGCCTTACTGACCCCTTTGTGTCTAGAAGTATTCATTGAAATGACCTTCCTGGCCGTCCACTGAATACAAAACCAGCTCCAAATCTTCACTTCATGTTTTTTTCTTGTCATTCAGACCTCAGTTCCAGTATCTTCAACCAAACCCTCCTGCTCAGCTAATATAAATTGGTAAACTCACCCTCTCCCCACCCAGCACCCAGTTAGTTCTCAGCATAGCAATTCTTATCTGAAATTTTCTTCTGTGCTTGTTCATACATTCATGGTATGCCTCCTCCCTCTAGAATGTATTCTATGAAAGCAGAGTTCTTATCTTACATGCTCCATGCCATATCCCCAGTATCAGCATGTAGGATAGTGCTTGGCATACAGTACATGCTAAATAATTTATGTTACTTGATTGATTTAATGACAATTTTAATTTATGGGTCAGTCTTATTAGAAAACATCTAGAAATTAAAAGGCACATTATTATAAATATTAATAAAATTCAGTATACATGTACAAGTAACAGATAAGAGGATTACGGTGGCTGAGGTTATTATTTTGAAAATATTCTAGGGGATTTTTTAACAGGTAATCCTAATGATTCTATATCTCTTGTAATAACGTTAACTCTAATATTTATTCCTCTGGTATACACTAATCAATTGCAAGTGGAAGTTTTCCAGAAGTACTTTGCTGTCAGAAAGTAGCCAGTCTAATACCAAAACTTTACTATGGATAATCCATTTGATAGATAAAACATATATATGAAATCAGAAGTGTATTCCCTTTAAACAATATTTATTGTCATGCACTATATCCTAGGCACCTGGGACTCAAAAATGAATAAAATGCAGTAGACTGATCTCTGTTAACTCAAAGATGAGTGAGCGAATAAAGACAAAAGTTTCCGATGCTATGCTTTTAAAAGGTTTTAAGAGTGTGAACAAAATAATGAGGGGTCAGTTTGTTTTAACACCTTGGGGCCAAGAGATCCCACACATCCTAATTTAGATAGTTTCCAGATCCTCCTGTTCCTCCTGGGGGAAGATCATTCATATGAAGTTCAGTTACCCTGGCACATAACACCTTTCCCGAAATCAAGTGAAAGTCTTTTTCACAAAGAAAGGAGAGAGGCTATTTTCAATGCCAGCTATTTCAATAGAGCAATTAAGCTTTGTCTGTATTTGTAGTTTGTCATAAGAAGCACAGCAAAGAAAATACCACACTGAATGGTTGTGCAGTGTCAGCTTATTATTCCTGAAAGGGGCTAAAGATTACAAAATAGATCTTCCTGACTTGTAAGGAATCTGTAAAACCGAGTAACTCAGAAAGCACTGAAAAAAGGAATACTGGAGAAAATAATACAAAATAAATAGCAATAGAAATTGTGTTGAAGCGAGCATGACTTCTGGAAAGAGAGGGAAGATTTTGCATATCTAAGGACAACTCATCACAATCCTCTCTGAAAAATTAAAATGATTTCAATATTTTCTCAATTATTTGATGCAAACAGGTACACCTCCTATGACAAATGTCACATTTCTTACTTAGGTGCTATTATGCAAAGACAGAACATCAAGTTTATATTGGTTGCTCAAAGTCATTATGAAAGACTAAGAATAGGAGATGAATATAAAGATTGGAAATATTTGTATGATGGAGATCCTTTTCTTCTACATGTATCTTTGGGTTTATAGTCTCCTTCAAAGGACCTGAAAATACTTTATAAATATGTGTCATTCAAACATTAATGACATTTATCTTTTGAAAATTGAAGTGTTTATTTAGATGTCATTCATCAGCTTTTTAAAGAGAAGAATGAGATAGAAGCAGGGGGGAAAAGATTCCTGAGTCCAGAGCTTTCTGGATGAAAAAATATCCCTTCATGTATTACCTCATATCCAGTTAATGCCACAAAATAAGACTATCTTTCACCTATTAGTATAGAATTTAGCACTTAATTTATTAATTTCCAAAATATTTTTACATCTTAAGAACAAAATATCCTAAAAATAAAAAATAAAGGTAGCATAAATATAATTAACCAACATTAAACTAGTGATTAATATTTCTGATCTTCCAAAGAACCTTCGAAGAAACTAATGCAATGTTAATTCTTTTATCAATATTTTTGTCATAATAAACTGGTGACTCTGGTATACTGAAAAATATTGCCATATGCTGCAGCTGTTTTTGATTTTGCTTGATGTGTACCTTCTAGAAAGCAAAAGGCTATTTAAAGAAAAGTGTATTGTCTGAAAACATTTTTATACTTCAAATAAAATGTTGTTTTTCCAGAAATTTTCAAAAGGAAATTGAAGAAAATTTGAATTCTCATTTTGTTGATACTAGCAGGACGGCTATCCTGTGCACACCATCAGTCTATTCTGAAACTTGCCAGTAGCAACTTTAAACCTTTTGTCCCATCCAACTTACTCTGCAAAGACCTTGTTCCCTTCCACTATTTCACATTGAACAGGAATGCGTCATTTAGAGACGGCTCTTGGTTCAGTCCATTTTGCTACATTCTAAAGGCAAAAAAAAAAAAAATGTTTTAAATGTTTTAAAAAAAAAAACTTATTTTAGAATGACTGGCCAGTTGTAATGGATTTTTACAATTTTGAATCCAAAAGTGTGGTGTGCTTTCATTACTTTAATTATCTCAGGCTTCAAGTTTTAAGGTCACATTATTAATTCTCCCACATTTATGATCTCAACATATTTTATATTCAATCTTTTGTGAAGACGAATTTGTCTTTACCTCACACTGTGTTTGTGCTAGGCAATAGAATCATGTGGGGACCCAGTGGAAACAACGGGGACATTAAAGCGACTAAAGAAGATGGTTTGGACCAAGAAAGCTAGTGTGCAGAGTTGGAATGAGGTGAAACCTACGATGATAAATCTCCGTAAGTAAGAGCTCAATAAGCTGCTAAAAATTCGGGAAACATATGTTATTGAAGGCCACTTTGATATGCCCTTCAGATAATCATTAAATATTCAAGTGTTTTTTTTTAATTATTAACAAATTATCCGTGCAACAGATATCCTCACCCTATTCCAGAATGACGTAAATATGCCCCATATTTAGGATTTTCACACCTATGTCCCACCCCATTTCTCCTTCCCTTCAGAACCAGGCTCAGACAGGGAGAGAGAGAGAACTATGGGCTAAAGCTCAGCAAGAGGATAAGGGTCAGCAATGTCTACTTTCTCCATTCCCTGGTCATAGAAAACAGAATTTTTGAATTTTGATGTGAATGCAGCAAATTGGCATGTCATAACATGGAAATTTGATTTGCATTTATTTACAGTAATGACCTATTAATCATAATCTTTGTTTATACCAGTTAAACATTTGAACTAAAGAGACTCAATAATATAGTACAATTTACTGTTGATAATATATATTTCTATTTTCTGTAACTGTTTTATATATTACTAGAAATTTCACCAAACCCTTCAACACATTATATAAAGATAGGTCTCAGTCATCAACTTAAAAGCATTGAAGACATGCCCTTTTCTCAGTGCTATTCTTGCTTTTCCAAAATATTTCACTCTGAGACACTGCACATATAAATCTCTTTTGTGGTTGATATTAAGCAGAAATTTTAGGTTTCTAGCAGAATTTCAGTCCATACCCAGTGAGATTCCATTCTTTTAAATGAAGCAAAAAAAATTTTATTTGCTCCCTTATGATGCACTCTTTTACACATGACCATAAAAACAAATAAAAATTATTTATGAATGGAAACACACCATATTATACTTCCAAGATATGGGATTTTTTAAGTGTCATTTTTCTTGAGTATCTTTCAGCATGCTATTTGCATGTGGTTTGCATTCATTTCAGTCCAACTGACTTTAATCAATTGATATGGCTTCAAAAATTTATGTAAGTCTGCTTTTTACAAAATAAATCATTTAAGGCAACAAAAGAACTTACTCTTTAGAGAAATGTAATAGTAAATTATTTTGTGAAATTGAATGACTTTCTGGTTAATCTGTGGTATTCACTCATTTCTATTATATAAAGGGTAGCATGATTGGTATTCATAATTTCTACATGTGCAAAAGTACTAGACAGGCCATTTTTTAACTTATGTTTCTTTATCACTCAGACAATGAAGATGACACATTGATTTCTTGTATGAAATTACTCAAATCCCAAGAAAAGAAAGTTAGTAAAGTTAGCACAAAGAGGAAGGAAAAAATGGAGATTAGACTGGATTCTACTCCTTCATCACTGAGTAGATCCAGCACTTCAAATGGATGTGACATGGAAGATACATTATCCTACTATGAAGGTGAAGTTCAGATGTGGAACAGCTGCAAGCCTTTTGCAGAAAACTCAGTCTGGACATGTGTTGATTTCCAAATATCCCAGGTTGGATACTGGGACAACTGCTCCTGCTGTACTCACCACCCACATCTCAAGTCTTCTCACACAGATACGGATCTCCCATATTGGTGGGTAAGTTTGTAAGCTGAAGAAATATATCTGTCTTATCTGGGTGTTTGTACTGGCAGGAAATAAACAGATAGCAAAAGTGCTAATCAGTCAAATTTATTAGCGTCAGGAAACTTACCAGAGCTAGCGTTGTCTTCCCAAAGAGCAGTGCATCTCTTGTGACTTTTTCCCTTGTTAATACTACATATATTTCTGTGTGCACAAATAAACTCCTGCATAATATTTTCCACAGGTTTTTTTTAATTGAAGGAAAGCATGCACATGTTGATTCAGATTGCAAAATTGTTCATTGAATTTTTAAAATTATTACTATTGTAATCAATTACACTGACTAATAATAGCAAAATTTAATGAGCGTTTTCTTTGGACCCATCATTTTCTGAAGTACTTTATATATATATATATTATCTCATTTAAAGCTCACAATAATCTTATGAAGTAGGGACTGTTATTTTAATATTAATTCTCCCTATTTTACAATTCAAAAATCTAAGGCATAAAGAAGTCAATAACTAGTCCAACGTCACACAGCTAATTTGAGGTAGAGGTAAAAGCTAGAACCCAGACAGGTTATGCTAGAGATTCTGCTTTTAGCTAATACATTACAGAGTTTTCCACATACTAAGATGGACCCTAAGGCTATACGGTACGAGAGATAGAATGTGGACTCTGGAGTTAGACAAGCAATAGCCTTGTATCCCAGCTCTGGTACTTTATTAGCTTGGGAACATGATTTAAGGGATTCAATCTTAGTTTTATCAGCTGTAAAATGGAAATAATAATATGAAACCCATGAGGTAATTGAGAAGGTAAAATTAAATAACACGAATTTGTCAGGACTTATATTTGTCTAACATTTTTCCACTTGACTAAAAGTTCCTTGAGGCACATATTATACTTTTATTTCCCTACAGTTGATGGTTGTTTGAATTTGCAATGAATGAATGGAACAACTTTGTGTATCCAGGCACCCCAGTATATGCCATTTTTCTCTAAGAATCATTGTATCTTTAGAAAAGGGGCTATATTTTATGGTATATTAGAGATCTCTGAAGAAGCTTATTCTCTGTTGGAATCGTTTTCAATTTTCAAGATTTGTTTATTGAGTTAGGTATGTGAAGATCAGAGCTAAAATAGTCTGTTTTCAGAGTACCATGTTAAATATCACAGTTATCTGATAGCAGTCTTGGAACTGGTGAAATTGTCCAACATTCACCATTCTTAGAAATGTCCCTTCCACTTCTTCAGTCTTCATCTTCTCATCTGTTCCTGTTTGGGTTTGCAGCCTTCCTCTTGGAGCAGTTTCTTAGGGAATACCTAGTAATATAATCAGGACATTTCTGTAAAGACTCTTCTTGATAGCTTCACAAGCAGGATCCAGGATGATAATTCCTTGACAAGTGTCAAAGCTGTCATGTAAGAGTCCAAATGCAAATATTATTCAGGGTTTCCTTCAAGAATAAAATCTAGACTCCTCGATTTGGCATTTCTGTGTTTCAGCCGTGTGGCCTCAACTTAACTTTTAGGCTTTATCTACTGCGCTTTCCTTAGAGATTCTCTATGCTGTACTGACACACTGAATGATTTGCTATTCCTAAAGACTGTCATGTACTTTCCTGCCTCTGTATCTCCGGGTCTATGTGATTATTTCTGTCTGGTATATTATTCCCTTCTTTAGAATCATTATCCCATCTCTTAAGACTCATATCACATAGTTCATCCTCTGGAAAGCCTTACTGGATCATGCCAGACAGAAGTAATCTCTCCTTCCTTTGAATTTCTAGATCATTTAAGGGAAGTACTTCATTTTGTATTCATCAAACACATATTGGCATCTTTTATGGGACAGTCACAATCTTAGGCTCTGGGGATGCAGAGCTAAACATGTATACTTGGCTCTGTCTTCATGGAACTTACCATACTCCACCCCACACTGTCATTAGTTGGGCATGTGCTTACTTTCAATAGTAATTTATCTTCATATACTCCATAATTCCTAGAATATAATGGGTACTCAATAGATATTTGAGTACCATTTGCTAATTAAATGAATCGAGTTTTAGAAACCAATTAGCTTTGTTTCCACAGATTCAGATAATATATTTCTTCTCATTTTTCTAACTATTTTTGTAGCCAAAACTTTCCTCATTCTAATTAATCCAGTTAAACAAAAATTCAGTTACTTATGTGTTTGTGAGTGTTTGTGGGTATGTGTGTAGATTTAGGTAAATGCACAATAGTAATTCACCCTTTTATTTGGATAGTTTTGTCTATTTTGGTACATAACTACATGATTAAATAAATAAGCTTTATCTATAGAAGGTCAAACTTATACCTGAAGAATGCTCATATTTCAGGTGATAATGTTCAGCATTTGTAATAAGAAAATCTCACTGGATTTGGAGAGGAGCTTCAAGAACATGTTAGAGTTAAATTGGTTTGGTAAATTTAATGAGACCACTTACACTCAGGGATTTGAAACATTAGAGTGAAGGAAGTTGGATGAGTGCAAGTTATTATTTTTATATTCTACACATATATTCTATAAAAACAACAACTGAAAAATATCCAGTTTCATTTTAGCATACCTAGTATTTTTTCCTCAGTAATTACACAGATATAATTTGGGTTATACTTTAATTTACATTCTATAGAAGCCACAGAACCAGATAGTGTCGAGGGAAAAGATGTGTTCCTGATATGAGTATTACTCACTATCAACGACAAGTAGTGAGATGTGACGTTTTTGAAATTTTAAAGGGTAATTTTGTGGTCAGGTTTTTTTTTTTTTTTAATGTGCCAAAATATGCAGACATTGTTGACTGGGACCTAAACCCTACATTTCAGGGAATGGAATCCAATCCCAGAAGCACACTAGTTTTTCAGGAATAGTAGATTCCAGTGTGATTTGGTTTCTGATGCCTTTATCAGATCAGAGGTTTGAGGTGGCCTGAAACTGACCTGTCTTCCAGAAAGTCTTTATTCACTCATGTTTGGATCTCTGCTGAGCCCACTGCAGACTCACATTCTCAAGGCTGGTTCTGACATTACCAGTGGAGTGAGCTTGAACAAGCCTCACTCTCTTTTCACCTCCTAACTCCAATTCTGTACAATGGTTTCAGTTCCTTCTCACTCCCTTCCCACTGAGTGACTCTTTGCACACAACAAACATCCATTGGCAAAACAAGGCTGCCAATACCTACTTTGCACGGTTGCTGAGAATAATAAATGAAATGGCATCAGGACTCCAGTCTTGACCTGATTTATTCCAACATCATAGAATCAAGAGGCTTGTGTTAGACTCAGAAAGAAGCAGCATTTTATTCAGTTCAGATACCATAAACAAACTGAATTCAGAGAGGGAAATGTATTATTTGTGAAGGGCTTTTCACAGAAGTCACCAGAGGAGAATGAGACACACAGAGATGGTTAACATTCAGTTTAGTTGTTTGTAAGTTCCATGGGATTTGGGGAGTGGGAAAAAATATATGAGTAAGGAATTGATATAAATTGAGAAAGGTAAAAGATCAGATTTACGAGTGCATATACTCCACAAGAGATATGAGAAAAGAAAAATACTTAAGGATGTGGGTCTTTTCTCGTATCCAAGATGACTGTTGTTGAGAGGGGATTTCAGATGCATCTTAGGAAAGGTAATAGTGGAGGTGAAATAATGTTTGAAGCCATGTGTTTAGAATCAATTTATAAGAAGAGTGATTGAAGGGTACTTACAAAGTTCTGCATGCTAAGGGTTTGAAACATCTTAGGGAAAGAGGAAACTGAGCCACAGGTTTGGTAGAGAATTAGCGCAAGAAAGAATAAAGGTGGTATGTTGCAAATGGGACAAGAATTTCCTTTAATATAATATTATGATAATAGCAAACATACTTTTTCAAAATCTGGGGGAATTTTTTCAGATTTATCAAAAGGATTTTTATAATATTTATATAATATTGATTATGATATCAAAAGGATTTTAAAAATATAATAATGTATTTTATAGTATTATAAATTATTTTTATAATATTAAGATATGAAGGAGATCTGCATATGAAAAGGGGAGTGAATATCCATTCCGATCTTCCGGTGTCCAAAAATATTTTGAAACCTATTGTTTAAAAAAGTGTGTTATGTTTAAAAAGTAACAGTAACAAAAGCTCTTTCAGGAAGAAGGAAAGACAAAGGCTTGGAAGAACAAAACAGGGACCCAATTATAGACGAATTCAAAAGCAGTAAAGATGAAAAAATGATAATAGTAAGTGATGGAATTACATGAAAAACAGAAAAAGGACTGGCGTGTATATACACAATCTCAAGGTAAGGAAACAAACAAAGGCTCTACTTAAAGACATTTTACAGAGTGTAAGAAGAGGATGAGAAGAGCAAGGAGCGAAGGTCTTTTTGGAGTATTATTCAGACCTGCCAAAATAGTGCCAAAAGAGAAAATGTAGAGAACTGAATTTTTTTTTTTTTTTAACAGAACTGTTTCAATGAGAGGAACAGGATATGTGCAAATGCCAACCAAGAAACAAAGAAACAAATGGTTTTACAACTAATATTTTAGTTCAGAGAGAGAGCAGTGGAGGCTAATTATTGACATGAGAACGTGCTCTTATTTTTTTTACTGACCCAGTGAATTATAAGACATACTAAGAAGACAGCTCACACATACACCAAGGAGAAGGCAGGCTGTGAGCCATCAATGCATCATTTCTCAGAGTTTATTGCCCTTGTGCTGCAACTCTAAGAAAGTGAAAACCATTTGATAGAACAGTTTTAAACCCATCCTGCTTACATTGGAATTATGATTGGATGACAAGAGAACAAATTCCAAGGAATAGTTAAGTACAACTTACAAAAAGGAAGACAGTGAATGCTAATCTAGACTGAGAATTTCAAAAGGGAAAATAGGAAATTGTGATTTAAAAATGCTGAAAGATGTCTATACTTACTACCCCATACACTGAAATTAATGAACTTGAGAACCAAGATTCTAAAAATAATTTTGAGTCCTAAATAAATAAGAACAAAAATTTATTATGAATGTTTTACATGTTAAATCTTTGATTACAGCCATTATAATGTTTGATGCAAGGAGAGTCAGCATTTACCCAAGAGCAGAATATGAAAAACAAGAGATGCCCCAATAACTTATTCATTCATTGACTCATTCATTCACCCACTCATTCAACAAATTCAGGTCAAATGCCTACGGAGCCACTTGGTCTATGCATGTGGGAGCTTAGGGGCTTGTGTGTGGGGGATGGACTTTCTATCATTTCACATTTATAATGAGAGTCTGTGGGGTCTTATTAAAAGCAAGAGGCAAAAAGGAAGAACAAATAATCACAACCCTTGGTATAAAAAATCACCAGATGGCAAAGAGGTTGCAATATTTGTATGTAAAGTAAGACTGGAAAGGATCTGGTCAGACATGCAAATACCTTTCACATAAACAGTGCTTATAGAAGAAACACTTTAAATACGAGCTACTTTAAAGATGTAAGATGTCAGATTTATGGAAATACTTTAGGTTGAGTTTGTTTGTAGAAAGTAAATTTCAAATGCGTATAAAATGTTTAAATGTCTTTTCTAATAAAATCTTTTATAATAAAAAAGGATAAAATGAGACTACATAATTGCTCTGTTTGTGTGAAGTAGTAGTCTAGAAGTCCAGGGTAAATAGAGACCTTATTCAGTTAAACTTTTGAGGCACAGTAATGCAGAAACCAAACCGATCTAATTATTTGGGTTGAGGTTTGGCTAGACCCAATTATACAAACCTCATGCATATCAGTGAGAATAACAGAACTGCCCTAGAAGCCATGACTCTCCCTCCTGCATGAATTGCACAAAGGATTTTGTCTCTTCTTTCTCTTTGTGCTTTTTCATGCTCTGCTTGTTTACTCAAGTGCATTAAATTAAGGAGAAGTTAGAATTGGTGTTCTCCACAATAAAAAATCTTTTGAAATCATCATAAAATAATTGTCATTTAGAACAGTTCTTGTGATAAAGAGATAGGACACATGATAATCGATTATAAATACATTTTAGCTTCTATAGGATGAGGTGAAATTTGTTTCATTGGACCTGAAAATGGAAGGAGGAAGACAATGATCATCAAGCTGAAAGTGGCCTAATTGACCTTTGGGAGGAGAGAGGCCTGAATGTTAGAACCTTTCATAGACTAAGCCTTGAAGAACACTCCAAGTATTGGTAGATTTTCTTTTCCGGCAGAGAAACAAGGTTATAAACCAAATATGGCTAAGCAAGTTAAAGACAAAATCATATATGGAGTATGTAGCATGGTATGCTAGAGCCTGTGTTATACTGAAAGAAACACAAGTCATAGCCAGGAAAGCCAGGCATGAGCCCAATTCCATTACTTATCACGGTCATTTTGGGTCATGCTGCTTAACCTCCATGGGCCAATGCCTCCTAATTTTTAGGATGGGGGAGAGCTATCAATTTTTAAGGTTCTTTTTACTTTCAATATTTTGAACTATGAGGGCTAACTATAGAAGATAAATTCTACATGCAAATGAGATCAGTTCATAAAGGATTTTTCCTGTTCTTTCAAAGCACCTCTTTTGTCACTCTTCAGATAACCAGTGCTGACCTTCTTTCTGTCATTTCTCTTTTTACACAAGCTATTTTTGGGGTGATATTTTCCCTTACCAACTGCACTTCCTGTCCTAGCTACTTCCTCTCTCCCTCATGCTCTCTGGATACATCAGCCATAACTGATTGTAAGACAAAACGGAAACTGCATGTGAGCATAGACTTCATCAGGACATATCTAGCTTAGGTTGGTACAAACTTCTGCATGAACCAATGTTTCTACATTTCCCTTCTCAGTGTCTAAGAAGGTTGCTGCAGCTCAAAAAGAATTATTTAAAAAAAAAATAGTTAGAGGACTAAATTTTGTTTAGAAAAGCAGATGAAGTTTAAGTGAGACTACAGATATGGCAGAAGGGCAGTCTCTAAGCAGTGTGAAGAGAGTTAGGTTGGAGTAAGTCATCCCTTTTCCCCACCATCACCCATGAACCACACACACACACACACATGCACACAAACTCACACACTCAAACACACACACTAGGAGCCACCTTGAGCAGTTCATGCTTTTGAGATCTTATTCTGAGCACATGGACACATTGGTGTAATGATAGTTGTGGCTTCCACTTGATTGTATTTTGAGTGTTTTTTATATATACTATCATTAATTGTGTTATGATTCAGTAAGGTGCTATTAACATCCCCCTCTTAGTGATAGAAATCTCAGGCTCAAAGGGGACAAATACTACTTATGCAAAGCAATAGCAGGTGACAGGGCTGGATTTAAAGCCCAAAACTGAAAAAGTCTAAAGTTTTTCTGCAAAGACCATGATTTTATATCTTTTTAGACTAGGTGTTGGGCATTGAATCATGTCTCCCACAAAAGGCAGGCTCAGGACCTAACCCCTGATACTGTAGGTATGAGCCCATTTGTAAACAGGACCTTTGATGATATTATTAATTAAGGCATGCTCAAACAGAATGAGAGTGGGGCTTAATCCAATAGGGGTGAAGTCCTTGAAAGCAAAAAAAATTGGACATAGGAGACGAACCACAGAGAGCAGCCAGAAGCTGGTCGTCAACAGAACCTGGAAGAGAAAGGAGAAGACACTTCCATGGGTTTTGCCTAGTGACAGAAAATCCAAGGGTTAAGGATCACCAGCAGCCAACTCCCAGAATGCCACTGTCTTTGGGGGAGATATCGCCTTGCTAACACCTCCATTTTGGACTTCTCCTACTCTCAAAATTGTGAGCCAATAAATTTCTATCGTTAATGCCATTGTATGGCATTTTTTAGCAGCCAGGAAATGAAAACACAAGACTAGCAATTTATTCTCCCTTTTCTCTTTGTAAAAATGGAGACATTAGTTCCAGAGCAAAATGAAATGAGGCATGTGACGATGCTGATTCGAGGTAGGGTTTAATAGCTTATCAAATAGAGCCTTGCCTTCAAGTGCAACATAGCATTTTCTCTTATAACAGCCCTATGAATTCAGCAAGGCACTATTACCATTTTACAGATGGAGAAATTGAGTCACATGGGAATTAAGTAAATTACATGCAGTTCTACAGCAGGTGATGGCAGAGCTATTACTGAACATAAACCACCTAATTCTTAGTCAAGACTTCCTATCACTAAATCATCTTTAAAATTTGCAGCAAGTAGCAAATAAAGAGAGCAGTTGAGAGCAGTACATGGTGGAAATTTCCATGGGTGTTAGAGCCAGATAAGCTTGGTTTTGAATTGTAGTCTCATTGCTTATGTTCTGTGTGACTGCTGACAAAGTACTCGATCTCTCTGAGTTTCAGTTTCCCTGTCTATTGAGTGGATATAATAAAGATTTCTTTGTGGAGCTCTTGTAAGAATTGGATTAGATAATTGCACGTAAATTGTATCTGACATCCAGTAGGACAAAGAAGAGATACTACTTTTAGTGGTTATTATTATTTCATTATAATTTATAATTATTTACTCTTCATTCAGTGAAAAACAGCATAGTGTCTACAATATATCAAGTATTACCCTGGGCTGTGGGAACACAAAGAAGACTAAGGTGTGTATTTCCCATTAGGGGCTCACCATCAACAATTCTCAGCAATTCTGCATCATGCAAGATAATGTGACACTGAATGTACATTACTGGTTTTCACTAATTTTTAAGATTATTTTATACAATTTGCCCAGTTGTCTCCTGGTAGATAAGAAAGGCGGACTGCCTAGTTGAAATGCACATAGGGAAGGCAGGGTGAGAATCCTGCTTTTAGCTTCCCAGAGGTTCTCCAGTGACCCCACACCCATGAGTCCCTGAGGCATACAGACAAAAAGCAGGTGGGACTGGGGATGAATGCACTGGGTTCCCCATTACTCTTTCCTGACCTCACAAATTATCACCATGTTTACAGTGTCTTATAAATGTAAAATATTTAGCTTCTTAAAGTCCTCTCATATTTTTTCATACCCATATCATATATAGATTTCATGGTATTATATTTCACAGTCAGAATATATCTCTCAGGCATAGTCACCTTTTTCAGAAAAGAAGGAAAAATGAAGGAAAAAATGTCATGTTTTCTTTACTGCCTGAGAAGTTGTAAAACAAAGGGTTAGATTCACTCTAAAATCCCTTATGAATATTCAGTGTAAGTCTTTATGCATGTCATGGTTCCCAGCAATTAAATTCAATCATACTGCTGAATAATTGGATTAGAAATACAGCCTTATTGCAGCTCATCTCAAGTTCAATCCAAACCAAAGCCCATGTCTCACCCACAGAAAAGGATGTGTGACCAGGCACAAGATGGATTAAAATCAAGAACTCAGTTATTCATTCACTCAACAACTTATTCTGGAGTATTTATATTGGGCCATATATGGATGACAGCACAGTGGGAAAAAGTAAACATCATAAACCTCATAGTCTAATGAGAGACAAAAGCAGAAATAATCACCTAAATAAATATGAAAAGGCAACTGTGATAAGAATTATGAGAGCTACACAACTCTTTGAAGGCCTGTAACAGGCAAATTTGACCTAGTCAAGGAGTCAGGAAATGCTGTCAGATGTAGTGATGATTGAGCTCAAATCTGAAGGAAGAGAAGTTAACAAGCCAAAAATGGGTGGAATAAGAGAATGGTCAGAATAGCTGGAAGAAAGAAAGCAAGGCATTGTGGTACAAGGTGACTCTGCAGAAGGAGTCAGACCACATACAGCCTTATAGGTTATGCTAAGTTTTGTTGTTCATCCCCTAAAAGCAAAGCAAGGAGTTTTTATTTTTATGCCAAGGCCTTGTTTTTTCTTTGTTTCTTGTTTGTTTGCTGAGGGTATGAAGTGACATGCTTAAATTTATATTTTGAAATGATTACTCTGCATCCAAAGATGTGAATGGATTGGAAGGGGGTAAATAGATGCAAGATGATGTGACAAATGTGATTGTAGAAAGAAGAAAAGATTAATGAAAAACTCTCAGGCTCATAGACTTGTGTCCCCAACATATAAATTTCTCCAAATTAAAGAAATGTCACTTTTGAAAAAGTCATCTTCTGTGATGCAAACTCAAAAGCTCCATTCCCTTTAGGACATATGGTCACAGGGGACAGTAGAGAAGCGGCACCACGACATGACTACACATTCTGTATCTACCCTTAAATTTTAAAATGAACTAGCTCAGAGCCACCATGGTGGTATAATGGAATCATTACCGATGGATAAGGAAATGTCATCCATTTGCCTCCCCTGATTCCACTTGGACATAAGCCATTGTTTCTACAAAGAGTGGCTAGGAGCCATGCAAGGTTTCAAGGGAAATTGGCCTTTCAGAGACACATACACATAGATAATGCATAGTGCTACTGTAATATCTCTAATGAATATTAAGGGTGGCTTTCATTTGTGGTGATTGAAATGAACTCCTAAATTTTCTCTCTTGGGTGCTGGATTTTTTTCCTCCCTGTGGAGAGATTTAATGGATTTGTGGCATTTTGAATGATTTGGCTAGAAATCAGAGGTACCTGTGCAGTCACCCACAAAAGGCACTTTGTTTCTTGCATGTGATAGTCACCACCACAAAATACTTTTAGTGAGAACCCAGAATGATTGATGCAGCCCACCATAAGCCATGACAAGGTGTCAACTGAAAAACTGGAAAAAGAAGTGGTTAAAGACACCACAGCGTTAAAAACAAATTCAACTTTTAGAGAAGGGTTATTTCCTTTTACGAAAAAATTAGGCCTACCACCTGCAAGAAATTTACATCAGTTGTTTGTGGCAAGGGCCATCATATTTCGAGGACACTGAGAGCTCCTACTGCTCTCTGTGTGGAGTAGATTAAACTGTTCCCACACAGTGATAAATATATCACAAACAGCCATAACAGGAATACAGTAGTTGCAACAGTTAATGGTACAACTTCCAGTTAAAACGATATTCTTTGGGTTTTCTTTGGCCAGTTCCCATTTTATGTGTGCTATTTTTTGACAAGTTAATTTTTCACATTTGCAAAATCAATAGCTTTCAAAGCTTTGTAGGAATGAACAGGAGAATTGGAGGCAAGAATTTTAGGGAGATTTACTAGCTGTATGGGCCTGATAATAGACCAAATACTGAAAAGTGCAAAAATAATCTATCAGAACAGCAGATGAGAATTAAGATGCAAAAATATCACCAGCTCTAGATTTTCTATACACATAGAAGGAAATGGGGGGAAATAAACCTTTCGGGGGTTGAATCATGACCCCCATAAAAGGCATATTCAGATCCCAGCCACTGGTCCTGTGCTGTGAACCCATTTGTAAATAAAACCTTTGGAGATGTTATTAACTAAGATGTGCCAAAGCTGAATGAGGGTGAGCCTTAATACAATATGGCTGAAGTCCTTATAAGCAAAGGAAATTGGGCATGGGGAGACACAGGGAGCAGCCAGAACCTGGAAGTCAATAGAACCCAGAAGAAAAAAGGAACAGACACAACAATGTGCATTGTCATGATGGAAAAGCCAAGGAACCTCCGAGATTGTCAGACAGCCAGAAGATCCCAAAGAGGAAGCAAGCCTTCTAGCTCTGAAACCATAAGCCAATAAATTTCTATTGTTATGGTAACCCATTGTATGGAATTTGTTTTAGTGGCAAGGAAACTAAGACAAACCCAAAGCAGTGGGTTACCCAAAATTCATTCATAATTTACTATGGGATGTGGTAAAAATTCTCTTTTCAGAGAAAGTAACTTTTTAATGTTTTTCAATGCTGAGCTGTCAATATGTGAAGTAAAAAGTTGTATAATTTTGTTCTGTTGGAGACGTGTATTCTTTTTGGATTGAATCCATGATCCTCCTTTTTAAAAGCATGAGTACGCTATTTTGAAGAAAATTAACCCAAATGCTCCACATTTATTTAGTTGAGGGAATTTTTACTATTATTTAAAACACTGAATTTCTTTTTGACATTGGACAGCAAAGGTTGGTCCAGTGGGGAAATCTGAGTATAGATTTGACTCTCCATCAGGCTTACCTTGGGTGGGAAACTTCTTTATTTGTGAAGATTCTGGGTTGGAAAACAAGCCAGGTGGCATCAGCTATGGTTTTCTTAGCCATAAAATAAATGTGTTGAACTAGATGACCATTAAGACCTCTTCCATGAACAAATGTCCATGAATCACTTTTGTGAGAGAATGAAAAGTAATTGGATTATGTTGTCATCATCTGGAGGAAAGACAGAAATAGCTAATGATACCTGATTTGCACCAGAATATTTCCAAACTCAGTGCCTTAAATTTTAAGAAACAAAATGTTGAACACCTTTAATTATCCACACTTAAAATAATTAGGCAAGAGGCAATGTGTAGTGTTCTTCCAACCTTGATGACTTGCCATTACCTACTTATCGTTATGTACTTACTTACTAAAACTTAGTTATGTTTAGATATGAAAGGCTGACATAGTTCTTTCTGAGGGGGACTCAGGGAACTCATCCCACATGAGAATCAGAGGGCTTTGAAGCCTGCAGATTCGAGGGAGAGAAATGGCATTGGAGGAGAAACTCAGCACATCTGATGATTCCAAAGAAAACAATCTCTTTTTTCAAAATTTTCCTAGAACATTACATTTTAATGCTGAACTGCATCAGAATCACTTAAAGGAATTTGTTAATGATGCCTGCTTACTCCAAACTTACTGAATCAGAATTTCTAGGAAGGACACTCTTTAACAAGCTCCTTTAGGTAAAATGTTTATGATCACTGAAGTTTGAGAATCATTCTGAATACTAAAGCAGAAGAAAACAATTCCTTGTTCTCTGATTTTTCAGATCACTTATCCAGGAAGCCTTTTCGAGAAAATGTCATATGTATATCACTTTTACAAGTTATTAAATCTTATTAGGCACAATAACCCTGTAAATAGGGAATTCCATTTGCTGAATGGACTCTGAGGATTGAGAAAGTTGCCCAGGGTCAATCATTGTTCAGGAT